>NC_041385.1:438520478-438525496 GCF_002162155.2 Triticum dicoccoides
CCCTCCACCCGATCCCCTCGCCCCGATCCCCTCCTCCTCTCCGCTCAGTCTGGATCGGGGACGAGACCTCCCACTCCCCCCACGATCCCCACGCTCCCCTCCTCTACCTCCCCGATTGGATCGGGGGATCGACCCCGATGCCACCGCCCTGGACCACGTCACCGGAGCCGCCACCGCTGCCCTCCACCTCGACCTCCCCGTCCTCGGCCGCCCCACCGGACCGCTTCTTCCTCGTCTCCTCCACCTCCCCGACCGGATCTGGGCCGCGCCTCTGACGCCCCCGGCGCCGCCCCGCCATCGCCGCCTCGACCCCGACTCCGTCACCCGAAGCCGTCCCGGACGCCGCCGGTCTTCCCCGTCTACACGCGTCGTCCCCGTCAACCTCCCCGAGCCCCGCTGCCTTGACCCTACGGATCCGCGGTGAGGCCCCCGGCCTCTCTTCCTCTTGCTCCTCGCACCGTCCCGTAGTCGTGCACGTGCCGCCCGGTGCTCGTGCTCGCGGTGAGCACGCGCGCACCCGCGCGCCCCGTCGCGCCCGTTGTCGCTCGTGCCACCTGCGGCTGTTGCCGCCCACGCCGCCGTCCCGCTCCGCCTGCAGCCCCCGTGCACTACTCCTACCTTCCCCGCTGACGACCGCCGGGCCCGCACCTCGCCGAGACCACGTGCGTGGCGTCCCGGTACCTCGCCGCCCCTGGCTGCCTCCTTGTCGCCGGCGGCAGCGCCACTGGCCGCGCCCGAGGCCATCGCTTGGGCTTGCCCCGGTGGGCGCTCGTGGCCGTGCCCGTGAGCCCGCGCGCCCACACGCCCATAACCACTAAGGCCCCTATGGGCCTATGACAAACGGGGCCCACGCCCAGAACGAAAATTAAAAAAAAAAGAGAATTAAAAAATAAATAATAATAAGTAAATAATTAATAATAAAATTAATGAATTAATTAATTAATTAACTAATTAATTAACTTAATTAATTCTGATTAAATTAACTAAATAAGATTAATTAACCTAATTAACTAATTAACTTAATTAACTGAAACAGTCAATGATGAACGGGACCCACCTGTCAGGTTGACCAAGTCAACCCTGTTGACTGCTGACGTCAGCATGACATCATGCTGACGTCATAAATTCATTTTCGAATTAAATAATTAATTAGTTAAATTTCAGAAATTAATAAAATCTTTTGAAAATTATATCTTTTAATCCGTAACTCGGATTAAAATATTTTCAACATGAAAGTTGATCAGAACGACGAGACGATTCCGGATACGCAGCCCGTTCGTCCACCACACACCCCTAACATATCAAACTCGCAACTTTCCCCCTCCGGTTCCTCTGCCCGAAAACGCGAAACTCCGGGAATACTTTCCCGGATGTTTCCCCCCTTCGTCGGTATCATTTACTACCGCGTTAGGGCACACCGAACACCGCGTATTGCCTTGTTATATTTTGTGATGCTTTGTTTGCTCTGTATTCATTATTTCTTCCCCCTCTTCTCTCCGGTAGACTACGAGACCGACGCCGTTGCTGCCCAGTTCGACTACGGAGTTGACGACCCCTCTCTCTTGCCAGAGCAACCAGGCAAGCCCCCCCCTTGATCACCAGATATCGCCTATTCTCCTCTATACTGCTTGCATTAGAGTAGTGTAGCATGTTACTGCTTTCCGTTAATCCTATTCTGATGCATAGCCTGTCATTGCTGCTACAGTCATTGATACCTTACCCGCAATCCTAAATGCTTAGTATAGGATGCTAGTTTATCATCATTGGCCCTACATTCTTGTCAGTCTGCCTTGCTATACTATCGGGCCGTGATCACTTGGGAGGTGATCACGGGTATATACTATACATACATACACTATACAGATAGTGACTAAAGTCGGGTCAGCTCATTGAGTACCCGCAAGTGATTCTGACGAGGGGGCTGAAAGGACAGGTGGCTCCATCCCGGTAGAGGTGGGCCTGGGTTCCCGACGGCCCTCGACTGTTACTTTGCGGCGGAGCGACAGGGCAGGTTGAGACCACCTAGGAGACAGGTGGGCCTGGCCCTGTTCGGCGTTCGCGGATACTTAACACGCTTAACGAGATCTTGGTATTTGATCTGAGTCTGCAACGAGCCTATACGCACTAACCATCTACGTGGGAGTAGTTATGGGTATCCCGACGTCGTGGTATCAGCCGAAGCACTTCAGACGTCAGCGACGGAGCGGCGCGCGCCGAATTGGACTGGAACGCCACTAGGCTAGGTCTGTTTTCGGCCGCCCTCGCAACGTGCAGGTGTGCTATGGGCGATGGGCCCAGACCCCTGTGCGCTTAGGTTTAGACCGGCGTGCTGGCCTCTCTGTTTTGCCTAGGTGGGGCTGCGACGTGTTGATCTTCCGAGGCCGGGCATGACCCAGGAAAGTGTGTCCGGCCAAATGGGATCGAGCGTGTTGGGCTATGTGGTGCACCCCTGCAGGGAAGTTAATCTATTCGAATAGCCGTGATCTTCGGTAACAGGACGACTTGGAGTTGTACCTTGACCTTATGACAACTAGAACCGGATACTTAATAAAACACACCCTTCCAAGTTCCACAGACAACCCGGTGATCACTTTTCTACAGGGCGACGAGGAGAGGATCACCGGGTAGGATTATGCTATGCGATGCGCCTGGAGATGCGCTTGGAGATGCTACCTGGATATGCTACTTGGAGATGCTACTTGGAGGACTTCAATCTACTCTCTTCTACATGCTGCAAGACGGAGGCTGCCAGAAGCGTAGTCTTCGACAGGATTAGCTATCCCCCTCTTATTCTGGCATTCTGCAGTTCAGTCCACCGATATGGCCTCCTTGCACATATACCCATGCATATGTAGTGTAGTTCCTTGCTTGCGAGTACTTTGGATGAGTACTCACGGTTGCTTTCTTCCCCTTTTCCCCTTTCCTTTCGTTCTGGTTGTCGCAACCAGATGCTGGAGTCCAGGAGCCAGACGCCACCGTCGACGACGACCCCTACTACACCGGAGGTGCCTACTACTACGTGCTGCCCGCTGATGACGACCAGGAGTGACCTAGGAGGATCCCAGGCAGGAGGCCTGCTCCTCTTTCGATCTGTATCCCAGTTTGTGCTAGCCATCTTATGGCACCCTGTTTAACTTATGTCTGTACTCAGATATTGTTGCTTCCGCTGACTCGTCTATGATCGAGCACTTGTATTCGAGCCCTCGAGGCCCCTGGCTTGTATTATGATGCTTGTATGACTTATTTTATTTGTAGAGTTGTGTTGTGATATCTTCCCGTGAGTCCCTGATCTTGATCGTACACATTTGCGTGCATGATTAGTGTACGGTCAAATCGGGGGCGTCACAAGTTGGTATCAGAGCCAACTGCCTGTAGGAATCCCCTTTCCA
The DNA here is from genome assembly GCF_002162155.2 of Triticum dicoccoides. NCBI lineage: Eukaryota > Viridiplantae > Streptophyta > Magnoliopsida > Poales > Poaceae > Triticum > Triticum dicoccoides. Next base: position 438,523,868 of record NC_041385.1, read on the forward strand.
ACTCCTCGGCCGAAGTTGAGTCTAGCCATTGCAAAACTTTTACTAACTTGGCTGTGTGCCTTACGGGCCCACGTCGCCATTGGGTGGTATTAGGATCTTTTATTCCTCGACCTATACTCTGGGACTCTTATTTCTCTTCTATTCGGGTTAAATGATTTTGCTAAAAACAAAACTAACTTTAGGTTCTCGCAAGTACTTTCTCCCGGAGAGCCACTTGTTACCGATGACCGCCTGCTGCACCAGAAGATTCCGAAGATACTCTACGATGTGCTCTCGAGACTATGTGCCATCGCTTTTGCAATTCACTTCCATCGATAAATCCCTCTGGATAACTACTTACACCTATCGTTCATATTGCCATCCCCAGTTGCTCTTGTTATTACAAGATGTCCTGAAATACTCTTCGATATTCCGAGAATTCTTTACGCTTACTGCCCTGCAGTTCCTTGCTGCATGAATACCCCTACGGATAGTTACTCGCGCTTGCCGAGTATCCGCTCATCCCCAGTTGTTCTTGTGTTTCACAAAGGTCTTCAAATAATATTCGTTCTTCCGAAAATCCTCTGGAGCCTTTGGCTCTTGAAATTCTTGCTTGCTTGCCTTATGGTTAATCCCATAACTCTCGTAGTCTTATTGACATTCCTTGTCATTATCATTTTTGAGTCTGTTGACTCAATATGTTTGCGAATGCACGCAATCATCTTTGATCCTTATAAGTTACTTTTCCGGCTGAGCTGCCATTCTTTTAACTGGAATTGGTTCTCGACCAATCCAATTGTCGTTGATTGTACCATAAGGCTATTCAACTTATCCATCCCTAATCAGTGCATTACTTCTGATCCCTTGATTTGGAAATCATAATTCCTTTGCATTTGATAATTGAGTTAGTCAGTTGTTTCTATAATCTGATCTCCTTGCATTCTTCTTCCTCTAGTTGAGTACCGATACTCGTATCAGATCCTTTGTGGACCACCAAGTCCTTTGTTGGATTGTTATCCGACAGTGTCCTTCACATTTGATCACCTTGTGAGTTCTTCCCCTGATACATAATGCCTTTGTTAAGTTGTATCCTCTGCTTGGCCAACCATGCTCTGCTTTCGGGCTTGTGTTATTTACTCTTGAAACTTGTGGTATATGTTTCTAAGAAGCCCCTATGGGTTGAACATATGCCTTCTTTAAACCGTGTGAACCCGAAAGTTTTCACGAGTCATACTCTTCTGGTGCTTCACCAGATAAAATTTCAACCCTGCAACTTCATCGAACGTGAGAAGTGAATGAAAGGTTATACATTGAAGAAGTGGGAGTCGACCTTGAACTCTGTGTTCATGCCCATGGACACGATGTAGATCTTATCATTAAAGCTTCTCTTAAATTAATTATTCCCTTGGTATAAGTTCTTATATCTGGGATCCGGCCTTTTGCAATCGTGGTTCTAACCATGTTCTCCTGTAAATACCTTTTCTCGGACAAGTTTAAGCACTTGTCTTCTACAAAGCAATACCCTATTCCAACCTCTACTTTGATCTGTCGTCGAGTATTACCCCCCCTGGAATCTCGAGATTATCATGGAACTGCATAACTTTTTATGAGTTCATCAAGTACTACCTTCCCACTGATTCCAATTTCTCA
>NC_041385.1:438527554-438617100 GCF_002162155.2 Triticum dicoccoides
CCCTCCACCCGATCCCCTCGCCCCGATCCCCTCCTCCTCTCCGCTCAGTCTGGATCGGGGACGAGACCTCCCACTCCCCCCACGATCCCCACGCTCCCCTCCTCTACCTCCCCGATTGGATCGGGGGATCGACCCCGATGCCACCGCCCTGGACCACGTCACCGGAGCCGCCACCGCTGCCCTCCACCTCGACCTCCCCGTCCTCGGCCGCCCCACCGGACCGCTTCTTCCTCGTCTCCTCCACCTCCCCGACCGGATCTGGGCCGCGCCTCTGACGCCCCCGGCGCCGCCCCGCCATCGCCGCCTCGACCCCGACTCCGTCGCCCGAAGCCGTCCCGGACGCCGCCGGTCTTCCCCGTCTACACGCGTCGTCCCCGTCAACCTCCCCGAGCCCCGCTGCCTTGACCCTACGGATCCGCGGTGAGGCCCCCGGTCTCTCTTCCTCTTGCTCCTCGCACCGTCCCGTAGTCGTGCACGTGCCGCCCGGTGCTCGTGCTCGCGGTGAGCACGCGCGCCCCGTCGCGCTCGTTGTCGCTCGTGCCACCTGCGGCTGTTGCCGCCCACGCCGCCGTCCCGCTCCGCCTGCAGCCCCCGTGCACTACTCCTGCCTTCCCCGCTGACGACCGCCGGGCCCGCACCTCGCCGAGACCACGTGCGTGGCGTCCCGGTACCTCGCCGCCCCTGGCTGCCTCCTTGTCGCCGGCGGCAGCGCCACTGGCCGCGCCCGAGGCCATCGCTTGGGCTTGCCCCGGTGGGCGCTCGTGGCCGTGCCCGTGAGCCCGCGCGCCCACACGCCCATAACCACTAAGGCCCCTATGGGCCTATGACAAACGGGGCCCACGCCCAGAACGAAAATTTAAAAAAAAAAGAGAATTAAAAAAAATAAGTAAATAATTAATAATAAAATTAATGAATTAATTAATTAATTAACTAATTAATTAACTTAATTAATTCTGATTAAATTAACTAAATAAGATTAATTAACCTAATTAACTAATTAACTTAATTAACTGAAACAGTCAATGATGAACGGGACCCACCTGTCAGGTTGACCAAGTCAACCCTGTTGACTGCTGACGTCAGCATGACATCATGCTGACGTCATAAATTCATTTTCGAATTAAATAATTAATTAGTTAAATTTCAGAAATTAATAAAATCTTTAGAAAATTATATCTTTTAATCCGTAACTCGGATTAAAATATTTTCAACATGAAAGTTGATCAGAACGACGAGACGATTCCGGATACGCAGCCCGTTCGTCCACCACACACCCCTAACATATCAAACTCGCAACTTTCCCCCTCCGGTTCCTCTGCCCGAAAACGCGAAACTCCGGGAATACTTTCCCGGATGTTTCCCCCCTTCGTCGGTATCATTTACTACCGCGTTAGGGCACACCGAACACCGCGTATTGCCTTGTTATATTTTGTGATGCTTTGTTTGCTCTGTATTCATTATTTCTTCCCCCTCTTCTCTCCGGTAGACTACGAGACCGACGCCGTTGCTGCCCAGTTCGACTACGGAGTTGACGACCCCTCTCTCTTGCCAGAGCAACCAGGCAAGCCCCCCCCCTTGATCACCAGATATCGCCTATTCTCCTCTATACTGCTTGCATTAGAGTAGTGTAGCATGTTACTGCTTTCCGTTAATCCTATTCTGATGCATAGCCTGTCATTGCTGCTACAGTCATTGATACCTTACCCGCAATCCTAAATGCTTAGTATAGGATGCTAGTTTATCATCATTGGCCCTACATTCTTGTCAGTCTGCCTTGCTATACTATCGGGCCGTGATCACTTGGGAGGTGATCACGGGTATATACTATACATACATACACTATACAGATAGTGACTAAAGTCGGGTCAGCTCATTGAGTACCCGCAAGTGATTCTGACGAGGGGGCTGAAAGGACAGGTGGCTCCATCCCGGTAGAGGTGGGCCTGGGTTCCCGACGGCCCCCGACTGTTACTTTGTGGCGGAGCGACAGGGCAGGTTGAGACCACCTAGGAGACAGGTGGGCCTGGCCTTGTTCGGCATTCGCGGATACTTAACACGCTTAACGAGATCTTGGTATTTGATCTGAGTCTGGCTACGAGCCTATACGCACTAACCATCTACGTGGGAGTAGTTATGGGTATCCCGACGTCGTGGTATCAGCCGAAGCACTTCAGACGTCAGCGACGGAGCGGCGCGCGCCGAATTGGACTGGAACGCCACTAGGCTAGGTCTGCTTTCGGCCGCCCTCGCAACGTGCAGGTGTGCTATGGGCGATGGGCCCAGACCCCTGTGCGCTTAGGTTTAGACCGGCGTGCTGGCCTCTCTGTTGAGCCTAGGTGGGGCTGCGACGTGTTGATCTTCCGAGGCCGGGCATGACCCAGGAAAGTGTGTCCGGCCAAATGGGATCGAGCGTGTTGGGCTATGTGGTGCACCCCTGCAGGGAAGTTAATCTATTCGAATAGCCGTGATCTTCGGTAACAGGACGACTTGGAGTTGTACCTTGACCTTATGACAACTAGAACCGGATACTTAATAAAACACACCCTTCCAAGTTCCACAGACAACCCGGTGATCACTTTTCTACAGGGCGACGAGGAGAGGATCACCGGGTAGGATTATGCTATGCGATGCGCCTGGAGATGCGCTTGGAGATGCTACCTGGATATGCTACTTGGAGATGCTACCTGGAGGACTTCAATCTACTCTCTTCTACATGCTGCAAGACGGAGGCTGCCAGAAGCGTAGTCTTCGACAGGATTAGCTATCCCCCTCTTATTCTGGCATTCTGCAGTTCAGTCCACCGATATGGCCTCCTTACACATATACCCATGCATATGTAGTGTAGTTCCTTGCTTGCGAGTACTTTGGATGAGTACTCACGGTTGCTTTCTTCCCCTTTTCCCCTTTCCTTTCGTTCTGGTTGTCGCAACCAGATGCTGGAGTCCAGGAGCCAGACGCCACCGTCGACGACGACCCCTACTACACCGGAGGTGCCTACTACTACGTGCTGCCCGCTGATGACGACCAGGAGTGACCTAGGAGGATCCCAGGCAGGAGGCCTGCTCCTCTTTCGATCTGTATCCCAGTTTGTGCTAGCCATCTTATGGCACCCTGTTTAACTTATGTCTGTACTCAGATATTGTTGCTTCCGCTGACTCATCTATGATCGAGCACTTGTATTCGAGCCCTCGAGGCCCCTGGCTTGTATTATGATGCTTGTATGACTTATTTTATTTGTAGAGTTGTGTTGTGATATCTTCCCGTGAGTCCCTGATCTTGATCGTACACATTTGCGTGCATGATTAGTGTACGGTCAAATCGGGGGCGTCACAACATCCTTCCTGCAAGCCTCCTGAACCTTCGCAAAGTGAAAGTTCTTGCCTCCTGGCACATGGTTTGAGATAGTCTTCACAAATGTAGACCATCTCAGATAGATGCCATCAGCTAGGTAGTACCCCTTATTATAGGGCCGCCCATTGACCTCGAAGTTCGCCGGAGGAGAATGACCTTCGACAAGCTTGGCAAAAACAGGGGAGCACTGCAGCACGTTGATGTCATTGTGAGTTCCTGGCAATACCAAAAAAGGAGTGCCAAATCCAGAGGTCCTGTGTGGCCAGTGCCTCAAGCACCACACTGCAACCGCCTTTAACGCCTTTGTACATCCCCTGCCAAGCAAATGGATAGTTCTTTCATTTCCAATGCATGCAGTCGATGCTTCCAAGCATCCCAGGAAATCCTCTTGTTGCATTCTGTGCTAGGATCCGAGCAGTGTCTTCAGCATTGGGTGATAGCAAGTATTGCGGTCCAAACACTATCACCACTGCCCTGCAGAACTTGTAGAAACACTCAATGGTCTTGGACTCGGCCATGCGCCCATAGTCGTCCAGTGAATCATCGAGAGCTCCGTATGCAAGCATCCTCATAGTTGTCATGCACTTTCTGGATTGAGGTGAGTCCAAGTTTGCCGGTGCAATCCTTCTTGCACTTGAAGTACCTGTCGAACTCCTGGATAGAATTCACAATCCTGAGGAAAAGCTTTCAGCTCATCTGATAACGACGTCGAAATACTTTGTCGCCGTGCAATGGAGCGTCGGCGAAGTAGTCGGAGTAGGGCATGCAATAGCCTTCCTGACGATGCCGATTCTTTACTTTCAGCCGCCCCGGTGCCGAGCCACCTCACAGTGGATTTTCATTGCTCGCGAGTAGGTCGGCGCGGGCGGCGAGGACCATGAGATGCTCCTTGTCCTGGACGTCGGCATCGGCTTCCTCCTCCAGCAACGCCGCAAGCGCCTCCTCGTCGTTTGAGTCCATCGCCGAGCAGACAAATCGCCGAACACCTGGCGGGCATGGTGGGCGCACAACCGCCGGTATACCGCCCTACGCGGACAGAGCGCCGGAAAACTCGCCCGGAAGATAGTGGAGAGGTTGCCTTGACTTTTCGCTTGATAGTGTGGTCCAGGCGTGTTTTCCCCTTCCGCCGGAGCCCCCGGGCGCCCCCCATTGCGCTGGGTTCGGTCTGGGATCGCCGGGCCCAAAAACGGGCCAAGCCGGTGGATTTCGGCATCTTGGGGCGCGATTGGGGGGGAGGGGTTCGGCGTCGGCGCGAAAAAAGTCGCCCTGGGGGGTTGTTGGGGGCGCGGCTGGAGATGCTCTTACCCTTTTATGGGCACCGAATGAGACTACTGATCCTAGCATTCCATCAGACCACTCACCCAAATTATTGTGGAGTGTGCATCTACACTCGTCCACCCCAAACCCCCTTGTATGGTCACTGACCGGTAAAAAAAGGATCTACATGATTGTCTCAAACCGGCCTCAATCGCCCGAGCTGAGTGACACCCGTCATATCTAGCTCAAATGCGGCCCCGGGGAGGAGATGATCATTCGGCTTGCGCTCCGCCGCTCCCGGGAGGAGACCGTCTGACAGCAGCGCTTAGACTCCTTCCATCGAGAATCCATTATATATGTCCCAATGGCGCATGGATCCTCCACAAGGTGTGGCATCGCTGCCTCACCATAGGAATGTGGTGACGGGCGCACAACAACTCCGTTGGCGCGCCAAGGCGAAGGTGAATGCAGCATGGACGTTGGTCGATGCAAACATGGCTCGGTATGCCCGTCGTGCGAGGCAGGGGGCTCAAGAGGCTATGATGTTGAAAATATGCCCTGGAGGCAATAATATTTGTATTACTATATTTCCATATTCATATTTAAAGAGTTTATATTCTGTGTTATAACTGCAATGATCCTGGAATATGTGATTCAATGGAAAACTCATATGCACATGTGGAATGATAAACGGAATGGATAAATAAAAGATTCCTAGTCTTGCCTCTAGGACTAGCTCAAATGTTGTTGATGATCACGTTTTCCGAATCTTAGGATATCGTTAAGTGTTAAACGATAGTTCTGAAACAATATTGAGATTATGATGTTGAAAAAACAATTATATTGAATCAACTCAAATTTGTCTGTTATGAATTGAGTAATATCGTCTATAATCAATTATAATAATACGGAGTGTTAACGTGTGATTTTACTCCTTAGATCATGAGAGTATCGCAGTCACTTCTTATCGTACAATGAGCTTTGAGGTTGCTCAAACGTCAGCTATAACACGTTGATCATAACTAGAACTTACGGGTTCATCGAAAAAATTTGACAACAGACTAGATAGCTTAGAGTGGGATTTGTTCCTCTGACGATGTAAAGATATTCTTAGGGCCCTCTCGGTGTGACAAGATCCATCATCGTCTGGCCAGACACAGGTGACTATGTGATGGCTAGTGCCCGCGTCAGTATTTTCCCCGAAGAGGAAGGGATGATGTAGCCCAGCTACGGTAGGTATTTCCCTCAGTGATGAGAACAAGGTTATCAAAGCAGTAGGAGAACCAAGCAACACTATGTAAACGGTACCTGCACACAAAGAAAAAATACTTGCAACCCCTCCCGGGTAAAAGATAGATCGGTTTGTAGTAGATTGGATAAATAGATCTCGCGGAAGCGCGAAATAAAATAAATAACGAAAAAATTCAGCAAGGTATTTTTGGGTTTTTGGAATAATAGATCTGAAAATAAAAGTGGCAAATAATAGATTGAAAAGCAAATATGATAAAGAATAGACCCGGGGGCCGTAGATTTCACTAGTTGCTTCTCTCGAGAAAAATAGCATACACCGGGTAAACAAATTACTGTTGGGCAATTGATATAACTTCAAATAATTATGGCGACATCCAGGCAATGATCATTATATAGGCATAACGTCCAAGATTAGTAGACCGTCTCCTGCATGCATCTACTATTACTCCACACATCGACTGTTATCCAGCAGGCATCTACTGTATTAAGTTCATGGAAAACGGAGTAATGCCAAAAGAACGATGACATGATGTAGACAAGATCTATTCATGTAGGAATAGACCACATCTTGTTATCGTTAATGGCAACGATCAATACGTGTCTTGTTGCCCCTTCCGTCACTGGGAAAGAACATCGCACGACCGAACCCATCACATAGCACCTCTTCCCATGGCAAGAAAAATCGATCTAGTTGGCCTAACTAAACCAAAGATTCGAAGAAGAAATACGAAGCTATAAGAAATCATGCATATAAGAGATCCAAACTGAAATAACTTTCATGGATAAAACAGATCTGATCATAAGCTCAAAGTTCATCGGATCCCAACAAACACACCGCAAAAAGAGTTACATCAAATAAATCTCCAAGAGACCATTTTATTGAGAAGCAAAAGAGAGAGAGGAAGCCATCTAGCTACTACCTACAGACCCGTAGGTCTACAATGAACTACTCACGCATCATAGGAGAGGCACCAATGAGGATGATGAACCCCTTCGTGATGGTGTCTAGATTGGATCTGGTGGTTCTGGAACTTGCGGCGGCTGGAATTGTGTTTCGTCGACTCCCCTAGGGTTTTTGGATTTTCGAGGTATTTATAGAGAAAAGAGGCGGTGCGGGAGGCGGCCGAGGTGGGCACAATCCACCAGGGCACACCTGGGCCCCCAAGTGCCCCCAGGTGGGTTGTGCTCCCCTCGGAGCCCCCTCTGGTACTTCTTTGGCCCAACAGGTGTCTTCTGGTCTAGAAAAAATCTCCAAAAAGTTTCGCTGCTTTTGGACTCCGTCTGGTACTGATTTTTTGTGAAGTAAAAAAACAAGGAAAAAACAGCAACTGGCACTGGGCACTATGTCAATAGGTTAGTCCCAAAAATGATATAAAGTTGCTATAAAATGATTGTAGAACATCCAAGAATGATAATATAGCAGCATGGAACAAGCAAAAATTGTAGATACGTTCGAGACGTATCAGCATCCCCAAGCTTAATTCCCACTCATTCTCGAGTAGGTAAATGATAAAAACAGAATTTTTGATGTAGAATGCTGCCTAACATGTTCATCACATATTTTTTTTTATTTTGTAGCATGGACATTTGGACTTTTATATGATTCAAAGCAATAGTCTTGTTTTGACATGAAGATTCAAATACTCAAGCATATCTACAAGCAACCATGTCTTTCAAAATATCAACACTAAAACAAGTTATCCCTAGCCCATCATGCTCAATCATTAATCCATTCATGAAACACACTCGCATATTAGCTACACCCAATGCTCAAGTACGATCATAGTGCCCCTTAGTTGGTGCTTTATAAGAGAATATTGGAGACTCGAATAAAATAAAAATTGCATGAAGTAAATAGAAAGGCCCTTCATAGAGGGAAGTAGGGATTTGTAGAGGTGTCAGAGCTCAAAGCGAAAAAGATAGAGATAAAAATTTTGGGTGGCATGCTTTTCATATCAACGAAAACGATCGAGTAGTTCCCAATACTTTCCATGCTAGATATATCATAGGCGGTTCCCAATCAAAAATAAAGTTTATTCTTTTTTCCACCATACTTTCACATTCCACGACTAGCCGTATCCACGAGTTCCCTCCATACCAACACTTTCCAAGGAATTTATTATTTGACAACATAAAGTAAATTTATTGTTTTTTCATTTAGGGACTAGGCATCCCTAATACCTTTGTCATACTCTCGTGCAATGACAAGTGAATAAACACTCATCTTGAGAATAACACATCTAGCATGAAAATATCAGCCACCCCTACCGTTTCATGAGCGGTACGAGCACACAAAAAGGAAATTGTTTTGAAAATTAGAGATGGCAGATACAAATTTGCTTAGAACGGTAAGAGAATGCCGCATATAGGTAGGTATGGTGTACTCATATGGCAAAACTGGGTTTAAGGATTTTGGATGCACAAGTAGTAATCCCACTTAGTATAAAGGAAGGCTAGCAAATAGATTGAGAAGCATCCAACCAAGAAACAAAAAAAATCACATAAACGAGCATTAAGCATAACTAACACCGAATAATGCACCACAAGTCAGATGTAATTTCATTGCATAACTATTGACTTTCGTGCTTGCTTAGGGAATCACAAACCTTAACACCAATATTCTTACTAAAGCATAATTACTCACCAACATGACTCACATATTATTATCATCATACTGCAAAACTATTACAAGGAATCAAGTTTATTTTGTCCAATGATCTTCATGAAAGTTTTTATTAGATCCCTCTTGAATATCTATCACTTTGGGACTAATTTCATATGTTGCTTTTGACAAGCTCAAACAAATCTAAGTGAAGAAGATGAGCATAACATTTTTTCATCTCTCAAAATAATATAAGTGAAGCATGAGAGAATTTCTTCAAAAAGTTACTAACTCTCAAATAAATCTAAGTGAAACATGAGAGCATTTCTTCAAAAATATTAAAGCACACCGTGCTCAAAGATATATAATTGAAGCACTAGAGCAATTCCATAGCTCAAAAAATTTAAGTGAAGTATAGAGAGCAATTCTAGCAAATCATAGCATAATTTTGGTTCTCTCAAATAGATGTGTCCAGCAAGGATAGATGACTCAAACTAAAAAGCAAAACAAGAAAAGACTCATATAATACAAGACGCTCCAAGCAAAACTCACGATATGTGACAAATAAAAATATAGCTCCAAATAAAATACTGATGGTCGTTAGAAGAAAGAGGGGATGCCACTCGGGGGCATCCCCAATCTTAGTTGCTTGTTTCTCTTTGGATAATAACTTGGGGTGCCATGGGGCATCCCCAAGCTTAGGCTCTTCTTACTCCTTATTCCTTCATCCATCATGATCTCACCCAAAACTTGAAAACTTCAATCACACAAAACTCAATAAAACCTTCATGATATCCGTTAGTATAAGAAAGCAAATCACTACTCTAAGTATTGTTGCAAACCCATTCATATTTTATTTTTGCATTATATCTACTATACACTGGTACCGTAAGGTGCTATACAAATTGTTTTTAACCCCTTTCCGCGACTGCATTTGGAACCATCGCCTACTGAGTGTGGGCAATAGGGGGGGTCCTTCCCACACGACCTAGAAACCATCGGGGATGGGCGAGCGGCTATTGACGATCCCCATAGAACAAACGTATGAGAAGCCGCACCAGTCCCACACGTTACATCTCGACATTACGTTTCTGATGAGAGAGACATCCCAAACGATTAGGCCGCTATAGTCATGTGAAAAAGGTGGACGTCAACATTTAATCTGCCGATATATTTGTGATAGGTACGTTATCGCATACTGTTCAAGAATGTAAAATGTATGCGATGCCTCTACTAACGCCAACGTGTATATTTTCGTAACTGTGTGCGGTTGATATTCCTATCACACACGCACACTGGTTTGAAATGTTTGCAGTATTACCATGAATCGCACACGCATATGAGACGAAACTGTGTGTGCATCCGACGGGCATCGCAAATGTTTCATGTCAAAGAACCGACTGTTTTCTTTTTTCATCGCACACGTTGTTTTGTTTCTAACCTTGTGCACATTATTTTATTCACCCATGTATATTTTTATGATGTAATCTATTATTCGAATTGGAATTTTTGAAATATGAAACGTGCAATTCAAATTCTCAGCACAATGGCTCAACAATGAATCCATAAATAAAATTGTCAGTACAATATGTTCAGTAATTACAGGATTAGACAATAATTAACTATGATGAACCACGATATTTATAGGCGGTAAGGGTGAAGAGACAAATGTAAATCATTTTGAGTGCCGATGTTGTTGAAGAAGCGGAATGCCCATAATGTGCCTTCCTACATGCCATAGGCACGAACAACTTTTATCCAACCCCTTGTGACGATCGTCCGCCCATCCTTCACCGCCTTCAGGAAGATTTCTAGAGCATTATGATGGTAGTATGAATTATATACTTTAAACTTAGTTTCCTCACTCCAGTCATGTAGTTTGCAAGGTAATCATCAGTAAATATCTTCGGAAACACTGAAAAGAGAAAAATATCATATCATGAGGTCTAATAGAGTAACTTGTTGTGGGCAGGGGGGAAAGGCAGCAGATTACTTACCATCCTAAAGTTCACTGATGTCTTGGACAAAGTGTAAATAAAGAGCTTAATTCCCATCACCCGTTTCTTTCGCCTAACAATCTTTCTTAGTTTCCTCACTTGACGCTTGTTCATGAATATCTCATTGCCCCATATGCAAAAGGGATCGAAGCGTGGATCAATACCGCTCATATATGTACCTATAAGCAACCAGTAAATGTTAGAAGCTAAATGAGATTGCACAAATGATGTAAAATACAACTACCTACATTCTTAAGTACAAGTATTTTTAGAGATTTCAATATGAACTACATATGGATGTATATAGAATTATAGATATGGTTTAGATTAGAATATAGATTCACTCATTTTGTTCCTTATGTAGTCTATATTGGAATCGCTAAAAATACTTAAGTTTAGGAATAGATGGTGTATAAGACATGGGATGCAGCTAACCTCGACGGAAAACAACAACATCACCCATTGTAGCCCTGTGTAAGTACATGGAAAGCCAATGTTAACTACAACAGGGTTAACATCCACCAAAAATAGGAAATGGTAATAAAACGACAACATTTGTAGTGATATCTTCATTGCGAAAGAGTAGCATGGTAGCAAAGGGACAGATTAAAAAATGGATACAACTGTTAATTGCAACAGGCTTAACAGCATCCTAATTCATGTTTTGTAAGTTCGTAGCCATTGAAATACAACTATTTAAAAATGGATACAAATGTTAATTGCAATAGGCTTAATGGCCATTGAAACCGGTAAAAATGCAATTGGCAGAGTTAAACATCACAAGGCAGGTGCTGCCAGAGCAGATAATAGCCCAGTTGACTATAAAAAGGTAGGGAAATAGCTAAAACGTATTAGTCATGATTACTACAAGATGCTTAAGACATTGACCATACAAAACATAGCCATTAATTGCAACTGGTATTGGTAAGATTGAACTGGCGAGTTCATACTTGGTAAGTCCTGAGAGGTAGTTGCCGGGGCCTTCATCTTGGCCAGAGCCCGCCCAAAGTCAGCGACGACGGAGGCGAGCTCTTCCTCCGGGTCGAAGCGTGGATCAGTGCCCCCGACATGTGTACCTATAAGAAGCAAGTAAATGTTATAAGCCAAACTGCAATTGCACAAAAGATGTAAAATACTGTAAGACATGGGATGCAGCTAACCTCGACGGCAAACAACAACATCGCCCGTTATGACCCTACGTAAGTACATGGATAGGCATGTTAAGTACAACAGGGTTAGCATCCACCAAAAATAGCAAATGGGCAGCATCTCTAGTATATCTTCATTGCGGAGAGTAGCATGGTAGCAAAGGGACAGATTAAAAAAATGGATACAACTGTTAATTGCAACAGGCTTAACAACATCCTAAGTCATGTTTTGTAAGTTTGTAGCCATTGAAATACAATTGTTTAAAAATGGATTCAATTGTTAATTGTAGCAGGCTTAATAGCCATTGGAACCGGTACTGATAAAAATGCAATTGGAAGAGTTAAACATCAGAAGGCAGGTGCTGCCAGAGAAAATAATGGCATGTTAAGTACAACAGGGTTAGCATCCACCAAAATAGCAAATAGGCAGCATATCTAGTGATACCCTGAGTCATCTATTGTAAGTTTGTTGCTGGTATTGGTGAAATTGAACTGAACAGTTAATACTTGAACATCACACAGTGTGCAGTACTGAAATAAACAAGGCACGAACATGCTTAATACATCAACCGTACAAAACATAACCATTGCGAGTGGTATTTGTTGAGGATATAGCTACTGAGTGTAAACCGGCCAGGAGGGCCCGGTTCACCCTCGACTATGTTGAAGCCCATGAAGATCTAGAAGATGGCACTTTACTAAATGAAGCGTAGAAGCCCGAAGCCCAGGGGCGGATTAGGGCCCATAGTGGTAAACCGGCATGACTATGTAAACTTGTAATGTAAGTTAGGAAAGGAGAGACCGAGCCGGACACTTTGTATGGGTCGGCCTCGGGGCTCTGTAGACCGGCCTGGCGTCAACCTGTGTATATAAGGGGACGACCCGGTGGCGGTTAAGGGACAACAAACAACAACTCGAGACTCAGGCAAGCGTATTCCGCTCCCTGATCATCGAAACCCAATCAATCCCATCACAACTAGACGTAGGCTTTTACCTTCATCGAAGGGGCCGAACTAGTATAAACTCCCGTGTCCCTTGTCCGGTTTAACCCCTTCAAGCTAACCCGTTGCGATGGCTCCACGACTAAGTCCTTTCATGAGGACATCTGACGTGTTAATTCCACGACAGTTGGCGCCCACCGTGGGGCTATCACACGATGGTGTCGAGTTCTTGAAGGGCTACTCTGAAGGACTTAAGGGGTACGTGATCGGCCGGATGACCAAGAGTCGTCGCGGCAAGCTCTACATCGACGACGAAGGATGGGGCCCCGAGGCCGGCTTGATCGAGTACGGGTACCGGGTCCCCTTTGGCGGAATTCATGTCTTCATCGGCAAGATCGACGAACCGGGCCCTGAGCCGGACATCCGCACCGACCTCGTCGAGACGGCTCAGCGTGCGAGTCCAGCCCGGGTTCAGCCCGCCATGAAGCGTGCGTTCGTAGGATGTGTCCATGGGATCGGATCTGAACCGGTGTCCGAGGGCGAGACTGCTGTATATTCCGACGGCGAGTCATCCACCGGCGAAACCGAGTCCTTGTACCAGATTCAAAGTGGTGCCTTCGAAGGATATTCCGATGGCAACAGTATTCCGGACCTCCTTGAACCGCCAAGTCGGGTTGCTATTTACATGGCCGGAACACAACCCACGTTGCAGTCCTCATCTACCGCAGCAATGAATACCGGATCAGCAGCCGCGGCAGGAGTCGTGGCGCACCGGCCGACTCAAGTCCTCTCCAGATTGATGGATGCCTGGGCCACCTTGTTAACCGCGGCAGTCACCCCGGAGACGCAAGATCAACACAATGCGGATGTTGCAAAGCTGAAGGACCAAATAGCACAGGCTAAGGAGGACCTAGCAGCTGAGGATAATAGGATGGCTGAAGAACGGGCCGCTTTGGATGCACAATCACAGCGGATACAGGCACAGAATTACCAGCTCATGCTGGATCGGACCGCATCAGAGGATGTAATGCGAAGGAAGTACCGGTCATGTCTGCCGCCGGTTTACGAAGGGCTAAATCTCTTTCAGACGCCAGGCGCTGGGCCGAGCAATCCGGCAGCTGCAAACCAGACTGAGGCGCCTAGGACAGCTCCGGATCAGCCACGAGCAACGGAGCCACCCCGACGGACAGATAACCCGCTGCGGTACATGCCTACACCACCGGGTCACTTTTTGAGCCCTCTAGATAACATGATTGCCGCGGGCTCACGTTTGACAGCCATTCCGATGGAGGGCGATTCAATAGCAACAGTTGGGACGCGGCGGGCGAGAGATCTCCTTCAAACCGCAGTGGTGCAGTAGCAGGCTTATTCATATAGCCGGGATAGAATTCATTCAACCCCTCGTCTGAGCCAAAGTTATAGCAGACATATGGATGAACCGGAAGTGTCTAGCAGCGCGCGGCATCGCAATGCTCAAGATGTGGTGGATCATGGTAGGGCACGAAGGGATGCCGCTTCGGGTCGTTATCAACCCGCCCCGGTTCAGCCAGCAGCATCGGTTGACAGAGGCACCGGGCTTGCCTTCAGTTCCTGGGGAGTGCCATGCCTTATTCCGGCTCTTCGTATTGTGCGTCAGCCCAAGGATTTCAAGGGTCCGCGCAAAGTGCCTAATTACACGGCGGATCAGCCACCTGAGGCGTGGGTCGAGAGTTATGAGATGGCAATGGAGATGCTGGATGTGGATGAAGCAGCTTATGCAAAGTACTTCACGATGATGTTGGAAGGAACATCCCGTACTTGGTTGAAGAATTTACCAGCTAATTCCATCGAGTCATGGGATCAGTTGAAGGCCCGGTTTATAGCCAATTTTAAAGACACGTGCAAGCAGCCCATGTCCATTGTAGATCTGGATGCTTGTGTGCAGGGAGAGAACGAGTCCACAACTCATTGGGTACGACGGGTTTCAGAAGTTTTGCACTCGTCCGACCAGATTAACGCTGGCCAAGCGATTATCACACTGGAGCGCAATTGCCGGTTTAAGTCACTGAAGATGAAGTTGGGACGGCTCAAGCGCCACTGCAACGACATGGGAACCCTCATGGCAGCCTTGGTAAAGTATACCGATTCTGATAATACCAAGGATCCCGATTCTGATAATGAGAGACCGGAGAAGGGAAAGAAGGATGGTGGTGCGAAGGGACAGCAGCACAACCAAGGAGGCCATGGGAATAATGGTAAGCGTAAAGCGGATTCAGATTTTGTGGCTAACGCTAATGTGCAGCGTCGTAAGGGTAAACCGCCCCAGCGCGGTGGGGCGATGAATCTGGAGCGCTTATTGAATCAGCCCTGTCCAAAGCATGGGACCAAGGAGGCCCCTGCAACACATCTCTGGAAGGATTGTAACATTATGAAGGAGTTCAAAAACTCTGATCTTTTCCGGTATGATCAGGGTCCGTCGGGCGGTTCAGGTCCAGGTTTTCATGGTGGCGGCGGTTCAAGCTCTGGGTTTCAGAATAATCATGGCAACCAGAACAACCAAGGTGGTAATAACTAGGAGAATAATCAAGGGAATAAGCAGCAGTCGGGTTACCAGAGTCACCCAAAACAGTTGAATGGTGGGCAGTATCATGTGTTCACCACTAGTTTGTGCAAGCGTGATCAGAAGCTTCACAAGAGGGCAGTTAATGCTGTTGAACCGGTAGTTCCACGTTATCTGCGGTGGTCGGAACAGCCTATTGTGTGGAGTAGGGAGGATCATCCGCCCCGGATTGACAATCCAGGTCAACTAGCTCTGGTGGTGGTGCCTCAGGTGGGAGGTTATAAGTTCACCAAAGTACTCATGGATGGAGGAAGCAATATCAATATTCTGTATTATGAGACATTCTGCCCCATGGGGTTGACAGATAAGAATCTTAAACCGTCCAATACTATTTTTCATGGTGTGGTACCAGGTAAATCGGCATATCCAGTAGGTAAGATTGCTTTGGAAGTTGTGTTCGGTGATGAACATGATTCCCGGTCTGAGACATTGACCTTTGAGGTGGTGAGAATCCAGAGCCCGTATCACGCATTGTTTGGGTGACCGGCTTATGCAAAATTCATGGCGAGGCCTTGTTATATTTACTTGCAGCTCAAGATGCCGGGTCACAAAGGAACCATCACGGTTCATGGAAGTCGAAAAATCGCTTTGGATTGCGAGGAAAGTGATGCGGCTTACGCTAAGTCGGTTTGTGCTACAGAGGAGTTAAAGTTTTACAAGGAGAATGTTGATCCGGCAGATATGACCCCTCTAAAGAAGCCCACCACTGAGCATGACCCAACCCTGCATTTCAAACCGGCTGACGAGACTAAGCTTGTTGATTTCGTACCCGGCGTTTCGTCCAAGCAGTTCAGCACCAGCACCAATCTGGATCCAAAATAGGAAAGCGCGCTCATCGAGTTCATCCGTGAGAACCGGGACATTTTTGCATGGAAGCCTTCTGACATGCCAGGTGTACCAAGGGAACTCGCTGAGCACACTCTTAATATTGATCCGAAGTTTAAACCGGTCAAGCAATTTCTTCGTCGCTTTAATGAAGAGAGACGCAAGGCAATTTGTGAGGAGGTAGCCCGGCTTTTGGCTGCTGGGTTTATCGTTGAAGTATTTCATCCTGAATGGTTGGCTAATCCGGTGCTGGTTCTTAAGAAAAACGACACTTGGCGTATGTGTGTGGACTACACGGACTTGAACAAAGCTTGCCCGGCCGATCCCTTTGCTCTCCCGCGTATTGATCAGATCATTGATGCGACGGCGGATTGTGAGCGCCTGAGTTTTTTGGATGCTTATTCAGGATATCATCAGATTAAGATGGCACTTAAGGACCAGGAGAAGACAACCTTCATCACTCACTTTGGAGCCTTATGTTATGTTTCTATGCCCTTTGGGCTCAAGAGTGCTTAGGCAACTTATCAGCGTTGTGTGAAAAATTGTCTTCACACGCATATTGGGCGTAATGTTCATGCCTATGTGGATGACATTGTGGTAAAATCCAGGAAAAAGGAGACATTGATAGCTGATCTCAAGGAGACATTTGACAACCTTCGGGTTTACAATATGATGCTTAACCCGGATAAATGTGTCTTTGGTGTTCCGGCAGGCAAGCTGCTCGGTTTTCTTGTGTCCAACAGGGGCATTGAGGCTAATCCGGAAAAGATCAAGGCAATCACATCCCTGGCTAAACCAAAGTGTATCAATGATGTTCAGCGTCTAGCAGGTCGGATTGCAGCCTTCAGCCGGTTTATCAGTCGTCTGGGTGAGAAGGCCATTCCTTGTATCAGATGTTGAAGAAGACGGATGATTTCGTCTGGAGCAACGCAGCCAATGCGGCCTTTGAGTAGTTAAAGCGGCAGTTGGTTGAACCGCCAGTTCTTGCAGCCCCAGTTGATCATGAACCTTTACTGTTATACGTGGTTGCCAATGCCCGAGCGGCCAGTGTGGCAATTGTGGTTGAGTATAAAGAAGCTGGGAAGGAGTATCCGGTTCAATGACCTGTGTACTACATTAGTGAAGTTCTGATCGAGTCAAAACAACGCTATCCGCATTGGCAGAAGTTGGTGTATGGGGTTTTTATGGCCAGTCGAAAGCTCAAGCAATATTTTCAAGGCCATCCCATCATGGTGGTTAGTTCTACTCCTTTGGGCGATATCATTCAAAATAGGGAAGCAACTGGCCGGGTTGCAAAGTGGGCAATTGAGCTTGGTCCACACGGTTTAAAATATGTACCTCGAACAACCATCAAGTCTCAGGCTCTTGTGGACTTTATCAATGACTGGACCGAGTTGCAAGCACCAGAAGATAAACCAGATAACACGTACTAGACTATTCATTTCGATGGATCCAGGCAGTTGGAAGGCTCGGGGGCTGGAGTTGTCCTTACTTCCCCTCGAGGTGATAAAATTTGCTATGTCCTCCGCTTGATGTTTCCTTGTACTAACAATGCAACTGAGTATGAAGCTCTACTTCATGGTCTCCGTGTGGCTAAAGAGATGAACTTAAGTCGAGTTCGTTGTTTCGGAGATTCTGATCTGGTGGCTCAGCGAGTTTCTAGTACTTGGGATTCTAAGGATCCACTCATGGCGGCTTACATGCATGAGGTGGATATTGTGGCAGGTCACTTCAAAGGGTATCAGGTTGAGCATATTCATCGGCGCAAAAACGAAGCAGCACACGCTTTGAGCCGGCTTGGATCTTAGCGTAAATCGGTACCTCCTAACACCTTTTTAGATATCTTGCATAACCCGTCTGTTAAGTTGCCCACAGAAGAGGATTTGGCTGTTCCTGATCCAGACGCTCAATTGGTGGCTGCTTTACACGTTGTGCAGGATTGGACAGCTCGATATCTGGCGTATATGAGCCGGGGCGAGCTACCAAATGACAAAGTCCTGGCACGGCAGATAGTCCGGCGATCCAAGTCCATGGTTATTCACAATGGCGTGTTGCACAGCTGTAGCATTTCAGGCGTATTTCAGCGTTGTGTTTCTCCGGAAGAAGGCCAAGAGATCCTGCGGGAAATTCATGAAGGGGATTGTGGTCATCATGCCGGTTCAAAGTCCCTGGTTGCAAAAGCTTTTCGGCACGGGTTTTACTGGTTGACAGCTCATGCTGATGCGGAGGATCTGGTTAAGCGATGTGATGCTTGTCAAAAAATTTCAAGTCGAGCTCATGTTCCGGCTCAGGAACTACGGATGATTCCTATCACTTGGCCTTTTGCTACTTGGGGGCTTGATATGGTGGGGCCCTTTAAACGTTCCTAGGACAAGAAGACCCACCTGTTGGTGGCAGTTGATAAATTCACCAAGTGGGTTGAAGCGGAGCCTATTAGCAAATGTGACGCAGCTACGGCGGTTCAATTTATCAACAAGATTATCTTCTGGTTTGGCTTTCCGCACAGTATCATCACGGATAATGGTACCAACCTTTCCAAAGGTGAGATGGAGGATTTCTGTCAGAGAGAGCACATCCGGCTTGACCTAGCATCTGTGGCGCACCCTCAATCCAACGGTCAAGCAGAGCGGGCTAATCAAGAAATTTTAAAGGGTCTTAAACCCCGGCTCATGATTCCCTTAAAGCGGATGCCGGGTTGTTGGGTGGAAGAATTACCTTCTGTGTTGTGGAGTATCAACACCACCCCTAATCGATCAACAGGTTACACACCTTTCTTCATGGTATACGGGGCAGAGGCGGTTCTCCCAAGTGATATACGTCATGACTTACCCCGAGTTCCTAATTATGTTGAAGCGGACAATGAGCAAGCTCGCCAAGAGGCAATGGACCTGTTAGATGAGAAACGGGATATGGCTTTGGCTCGATCAGCGGTTTATCAACAAGACCTACGGTGTTATCACAGCCGCCGGGTTAAGACAAGAACTTTTCAAGAAGGTGACTTGGTGCTCCGGCTCATCCAGGATCATACCGACATGCACAAGTTATCCCCGCCTTGGGAAGGACCCTTTGTGGTCAGCAAGAATCTGCACAACGGATCATACTACCTCATTGACGTTCGAGACAACTCACGCAACTCTGAGGAGGAGACCCGGCGGCCGTGGAACATAGCTCTCCTCCGGCCTTATTACACTTGAGCCATAGGCTCTTTTTATGTACATATTTCGACAATGTATATATTATGATCAATAAATAAATTAGCATCCTCGCTCTAAAGCGGGGCCTCTGCTGTTTTTTCTCAAACATCCTTTGAGTTACATGGGGGCTTCAGCTGACAAAGCGGAGTACTACCTAAACCGGCTATCACACCACAAAGCTTGGGAGCTTCACACCCAAGGGGCCAAAGAGAGTCTGGATGCTATGCACAACTCAAACATAGGCACCCAATGAGCACAGCTCATCATGTTACTTGGGGGCTCCTTGGTCCAATATCAAGGAGTTTGAATGGACCCTTGTAGCTGGGTATGGACCCACGGCTTGGAAGCCTGGTATATTTATCTAAAACCCCGGGTTAACCTGCCTTCATCAAGTAAGACACTCCTATCCAGGTCATCCTGGCACAGCCCTCCGAACGTTTGACAGTTACTCTCCTTGAGACCCTGCACTTGTCAAAGTTAAAACGGTGATTGGTTAGTTGGAGGTCCATCTTAAAAGGCTTTGTTAAATGGTTCAACTCAGCGGCCTGGCAGCCCACAAAAAGCCTCGAATTTGGGCCTGGCAGCCCCCAAAAAGCCTCGACTACACGGTTTTATTTGCATTTTGCTGAATTTTATGTTAAATCGATTTTCTTGACTTGGTCAGTCATTTTATTAACCCGGTATTCTTTAAACCGGCTTGGTTTGCAACTACACGTTGACAGACCTTATTCTTAAACCGGAGTTTATTAACCCGGCCTGGCATTGACTACCTGTCACCAGCTTGGATCATCTGGCGTGAATCATCACCCGGTATGACTTACTATACGACATCAGTACATGATGGAGTTATACAAGAAATTCAGATTTGGGTTTTCACCCTTATTACAATCAAGGTTGACCAGCCAACTAAACAGGAAGCTTATATCACAGGTATGAATCATTTCATATTTTTACGGTTTGATTATCAATCCGACCTATTTTTGGGCATTATGACCCGTCCGACGGTAAACCGCCAGGACCCTTGTCTTTTATGCACACACATGAGCGGCATATTATGATACCTGAATCAAAATTGTCATTGATATGGCGGATCACACAAAGTATCTCCTCCTGCACGATGGTAGCAGATCACAATAAGTTTTTGCTACCCTATTACAAGGCACTCAGAGGCCCAAAATATGGAATTGTTTTGACATGGACAGTTTCGGACATATCAACCGCCTTGACGGATTAAGCTTCATCGCCGGGTTGATGTGAAGTAGATGGGTCATCTGGCGTCGGTTCAGCCTCCTCCCCATCCAATGGCTGGAAGTCATTGGTGGTCCAGTCAATCCGGGTTAAAGCCTGAAAGACAGCCTCTTCACTTATAAGCTTAGCCGGATCAACGTCAGGGGCGTAAGTATGATTACGGATTGGTGGAATAAGGTTCTGCACTTCAGGAATCATAGCTTCAACCCGTCTGTTGTTTGCATCATAAAAGGATCGGTGAACCGTCAGGTTAGCTTCATCTGCCAACTGACTCGCCAGAGGACGCATCTCCCTTGTCACCCACCTGAGAGCGTCATTGTCAAACACTTTGCCGTTTTCTTGTGCACTAGGGAAGCCCTTGGCTATGTCAGCCAGATCAAGATCAGCTATCCATGCTTTGGCTCGAGTCAGCGCCAATAAAGTGCCAGCCCGGGCAGCGGATCACTTCAACTCTTCTATTTGCGCTAGCGTCATAGATAGCCGGTCCAACGTGTCCTTGATCAGTGTTGGCGCCGCATTGTCATAAGAAGTGGTGCAGATCACCCGTTGAACACCGGTATATAGCAGTTCAACCAGTGTATACGCGTCCTTGAGTTTCTTCCGCATATCAGAACCCAGATGAGCAATGTGACTACCTATATCGGTTTAAGAAGTTCATGTTAAACCGGAGAAATTTCAAAGCAAAATATTCATAAAACCTTGGCAAAACAGTGCTTACCAAATATTGCAGAGGTCATGGCATTGACTTGGCGCTTTAATCCAGAAAGCTCTTCCGTCACCGGTTTAAGAGCTACTTCAGCGTTTTCCGTCCGCTTCAACAAACCGGCCTTATCTGTATCCCAGTTGGCCTGCTCAGACTTGAACCATTCTTTGAGCTGTTCCATGGTGGTTAAGGCGGTTTTTAACTCATCCTTGGCCTTGGTGGTTTCTGCTTGTTGGGATTTCAGATTTTCTTGAAGGTCAGCGATTTGCGAGACTTGTTGGTTGATCTCACTCTGCAACAGTAAAAGAGCAGGTTAATATCATTTTTAAAGTCCCAAGCATATAACCAGTTATACACTTGGCACTTGGGGGCTAATGCGGATCATTTTTATGCTGATTATTGAAGTCCCAAGGATTAACACAAGTTTTAATCATGGCACTTGGGGGCTAATGGGTGTTTGATCAGAAATACACAAGGCAATTTCATAAAATACAATATGGAGTATACAAAGTCCTGGTTTGACTTTTTCAAGACAAACCGGCCCTTGGGGGCTACAATGTAATGAAGGTACAGAGCAAAGAGCAAAACTATTTACCTCATAGCATTCCTTCATCAGATTTACTAAACCGGCTTCATAATCACGGCTGGTGTAGAGCCGGTTCAAGAAGCCGGAGTGAAGGTCTTGAGCAGAGAGATCGACATAAGCTGACAGATCAGTCTTCCTCTTCCCCTTGCTCATGGCAGCAAATTCATCTTTGGCAGTGTGTTTTGATAGAGCAACCAGATTACTAGGGGCGGTATATCCAGTGCCAGTAACAACGATGTCATCATCTTTGGCCGGACTGGATGAGTCAATATTCTGTATAGGACTTGGTGCCTTGGTAGAGGGGCTTGGCGGTTTATTGACAGGGCTTGGCAGATCAGCAGTTGAGCCCCGCTGTTCAACTGTTGGACTTGGAGGAGCTGGAGGATGTGAAGTATCAACCTCTACATTCAGTTCAACCTCTGGCGGGTTGGCATCAGCATCTTGGTTTTGCCCAGCAGAGCTGTCTATAGCAGCTTCAGGATCTTCGCCATGATGCTCTGGAGTCTTCTCCGGATCAACATCCACAATTGGGTCGCTGGTCTTGGCTTTCTTACTCAATCGAGCCTTGGCGCTACAACATCAAAGGTTAGAATATGGTAAACCGGCAAATAAAAGAAACAAATTAAGGAGTAATATGCTTACCCAGCAAAGACTTTGAGAGGAGGCAGCTGAGTGGTTGATGAACCGCCAGACGAGTTGGAAGAAGCCTGATAATTCGGGTCAGACGGATTGAGAGGGCAGCGGAAGAAACCTTTCAAAGGGTAACGTTTTTCAAGAGAGCAAGTCACCTCTGGATGACGTTTCCGGGTTGGCGTATCAGCTAAACCGGACGACGTGATTTGTTGACCGCTATGCCGGGTTGTGCGACCTTCTTCAACTTGCTGTGTCTTGAAGGAAAATTTTGGATCCAAATATGCAAGGGGGTGAGATTGTTTTACTTTCCGGACTGTGTGGCGAATTCTTTAAACCGGTACAAGATCTTAATCGGAAGAAAGAAGGATTACCTCAACATGTTCTGCATGGCTGGCCTCCGCATCATCCTGGGAATAGTCATTGTCAATAAGATGAATGAAAAAGGAACCAAGTGAGTCAAGTTCTACCTCAGCGTCTGATTCCTCATCCTCTGGCGGGTCAGAAGACTCGGCGGTTTTCCTCTTGCCAGCTTTCTTGGTGGCCTTGGTCTTTGCATGAGGAGCCCGGGCCGGTTTAGTCCGTTTCCAAAAGGAGCTGTTAGCCTGAAATTAAGACAAGGAAAGGTTAAGTACACAGTCAATACAGAAGCAAATCAGTAAAGTATTTAGATGAACTTTACCGCTGGCGGTTTGTTGGAGGCACAAAACGGAGCCAAACCGGTTTGGCTGCATGCAGAGATCGGTTCATCAAGCATTTTCTTCACCGATTCAGTGACTTCAAGACCAGTCATTACTATTTCATGATATCGTTGAGGGTCTTTGACATCACCAGTGTACTCATGCATCAATCCGGGGCAGCGGCTTAAAGGTAAAATGCCCCAAGAAACCCAGCAGCGGACAAGATCAATGCCAGTTAAACCGTTGGCCATCAAAGCCCTGAGCTTGGCGAGTTGAGGTGCAAAATTCTTCCGTTCTATGGCGGTCAAGCGTGAAGGTAATAGGTGGCTATTGCTAAGCCGGTGAGGGCGATAACCCGGCAAGGGATTTTCTCCATCAGGGGCAGTGTTCCGACAGTAAAACCAGGTTTGATTCCAATCTTTAGGATGACTATGATGTTTGGCATGAGGGAAGTCCACTTCTTTCCTTTTCTGAATTGAAACGCCGCCAAGCTCTGTGTTGGGACCATCTGAGAATTCCGTACGGCGGTTCAAATGGAAAAAGTCCCGGAACAGCTCCACAGTTGGTTCTTCTTGAAGATAGACTTTGCAGAAAACTTGAAAGTTGCATATGTTTGACACAGAGTTCGGACCAATATCTTGTGGATGGAGTTGGAAGCTTGCAAGGACATCCCGGAATTTTTTTGATCCGGGCGGATTGAATCCCCGGTCTAAGTGTTGCACAAAGACAATTACCTCTCCTTCTTGAGGTTCAGGCGGACATTCCGATTCCGGAACTCGCCAGTGGAGAGCCCTTTTTGAGGCTAAAGGACCAGTGGTGACATAACCATTGATCTATGTCTCCGTGATCCGGGACGGAACCCAATTGCAAGCAGCGAATTGTTTCGACATTCTAGAAGGAGGGAACTGAAAGAAAAAGTGCCGGTTTACAACTTACGGTTTAAGGTGTACAATTCAGTGTTAAACCGGAGAAAAATACTGTGCAGGGTTCAGTTGGCGGTTTAAGAGAGGGATAATGACATATGGCGGATTGACTATCAAATATTAAACTGCCTGTAGGCAGAAGGGCCAGAATTCAAAATTTCTGCTAAGTGTTGACAGAAACAGGTTCACACAATGATCAAATTTATTTGGATCTACCACACATCCGTAAAGCAAATTTTTCTGTGAACTCTAAAGGCGTTAAGTAGAACAGGGAAGGCTGTGTACTCTACAGAGGAAAAAGGACGATCTGCTAGCACTAAAAACGGATGCGGAGTAACTACCGCATGAGATCTACACTGTTATTAGATCAAAACTATCGCGGCAGGAGGAAGAACAAAGAAGAAGGATGAAGAACTGTACAGAGGAGCTCGCAAACCCTAGAAACAGATCTAAAGATGAAGGAAAGAGGAAGTTTACCACTGCAGATCTGCAGTGGAGGAGGGCGACGAGTTTCTGGTCCGTTTCAGGTTGATGCAGCGGCCTTTGTCGATGCAGTTCTTGAAGGTCACGGACGGCGGCGGAGCTTCAGAGCTTGGGCGTCGCGAGGAAGAAGAAGGCACAGAAGGGGAAAAAGAGAGAAGGGCCCTCGAGCCTTATTTATAGAGGAAAGAGTAAAACAGCAGGCGCGAGAATCAAGGAGCCTGAAATGGCAGAATGAGTGCGCCTGTCGCCTCAATTTTCGGAATAACCATTAAGTGAAGGGAATCTTTTTAATTTTTGTTTACAGAGATGATGTCATGATGGACTGTTGTTGTGTTCAGAAGATGACGTCACAGCGGTTTACAAAATTACAGGAGAAGACAATATGGCGGTTTACGAAAATACAAGAAGATGTCTGCAAGAGATCTTTGAAGTATTGAAAATTGACATGAACAAATTCAAATCAATCTGGGGCCTAATGTTGAGGATATAGCTACTGAGTGTAAACCGGCCAGGAGGGCCCGGTTCACCCTCGACTATGTTGAAGCCCATGAAGATCTAGAAGATGGCGCTTTACTAAATGAAGCGTAGAAGCCCGAAGCCCAAGGGCGGATTAGGGCCCATAGTGGTAAACCGGCATGACTATGTAAACTTGTAATGTAAGTTAGGAAAGGAGAGACCGAGCCGGACACTTTGTATGAGTCGGCCTCGGGGCTCTGTAGACCGGTCGGGCGTCAACCTGTGTATATAAGGGGACGACCCGGCGGCGTTTCCGGGACAACAAACAACAACTCGAGACTCAGGCAAGCGTATTTCGCTCCCTGATCATCGAAACCCAATCAATCCCATCACAACTAGACGTAGGCTTTTACCTTCATCGAAGGGGCCGAACTAGTATAAACTCCCGTGTCCCTTGTCTGGTTTAACCCCTTCAAGCTAACCTGTTGCGATGGCTCCACGACTAAGTCCTTTCATGAGGACATCTGACGTGTTAATTCCATGATAGTATTGGTAATATTTAGTTGGTCAGATCATACCTATTAAGTCCTGGGGGGTAGTCACCGGGGCACTTCTTCTGGGCCAGAGCCTGCACCACATGTCGGCAGCAGCGGAGGCGAGGTGTTCCTCCAGGTCAACAGGCACAGCGGCCATCGCGCCCTGGACCGCCATCAGCTCCTCGACCTCCACGTGATATGTGGTTGGGCTTGCACGACGATGCTCTGGAGGTAGGGACGGTGTGGATTTGTAGGCATGAGGATGTTTTGCAGGCATCATTTAAGCAATCAGGCCGGGGTCGTGATAGAGATCGGTGGGTTACCTGACTGGATCCGAGCAGAACGTAGATGTGGTTGAAGTTGTGGTTGCGGCAGCGGTGGTTTGAGCTACCGGTAGGGGGAGGCGCGGGAGGGAGGGGGAGGTAGGGGGAGATACTGAGGAAATTTGATGGGTGGGGATGTGGTTGGAGGAATAAATTCTGAAATCACGTGCCTAATGAAAATTTCGCTGCGAAACTTGAAACTTGGGCGGGGGAAACACACAACGCAGATGAAGCGTGTAAAATACTCGTGTGCGAGAAAACAGAAAATTGGCAGTTCCCATCTCCAAAAAATGTACATGTGTAGTCGATTTTTCCGGTCAATGGTATGCCTGGTTTATTAGGAACCATTGCACAGGTAACAGACTTATGGATCATTAAAGCAAAAAACGCACATGGGTACAACATAGAAACCGTGTGGTTTGTGATCTTCTAATGATTAACGTAAAAAATGCACACGGTCACACATGCTAATCAACGCTCAAAGCCCTCAAAGGATGCTCTTATCGACATTGTACGTTAAAACTACAAACTTAAAGTACTACTGGTAATTTGC
This sequence comes from Triticum dicoccoides, assembly GCF_002162155.2. NCBI lineage: Eukaryota > Viridiplantae > Streptophyta > Magnoliopsida > Poales > Poaceae > Triticum > Triticum dicoccoides. Next base: position 438,553,841 of record NC_041385.1, read on the forward strand.
TCTAACAATACAAACTTAAACTACTTCTCACATGTTGCCATCGGGGCAGGCTGGCCAGACGCTGGCGTTCTCCTTCCCGGCCTTGTAGGCGACAACCAACCATGCTTCGATCTCTACCAAGCTCACCTCACCATGGCGTGCGGCCTCTTCTTTCTTGCGGCGGCGGGACTCTCTTTTCTTGACTGCTTTCTGCCTTTTCCGGTCCTCCTGTGCGGCTTTGGCCGCCTCTAGATCCACCGCCCATTCGGCCATGGCAGCCTCAATGTCCACCCACGTAACTGTGTGGCCGCCGGCGGTGATGAACTCGGCGCGACGAGATGCCATCGCTTCCTTACCATGTGTGCGGTCGCGGGTGTCAAGCAACGCGGCGCAGCGGATGCCATCACTTCCTTACCAGTTACTGTGCGCCGCAGCACCATGAACGCCGCTTGGAGAGAGCTCTGGGATGGAGGGGCGGGGCAGCCTTACGGTGCGGTGGTTTTTAAGAGCTCAACAACAAACGACAAAGGAAATTTGGCTTCCCTTACAATTTTGCTCGTTCATTATCGCACATGGTTCATCTCGGTCGCTTACGGAAACAGTGTGCCCTGAGGCTATTGTGTGTTGCATTATGATTGGCCGGAACCCCAGCCACGCGGATCGCGCGTGTGCACCGTAGGATGCACCGCGATCAAACCAACAATCCACGTACCTCACATTACATCCGTGCAGCTGTAGCTGGATTGGATTTATATGCGCCAAATGCCTAGAAAATGCACATAATCCCTTAAATATGGTAAATGAGCCCGGAAAAATGCCAAATCTGAACACGGTGATTTGCAGGGTGTGTGTTGTTCATAGAAAAAAAACTCCAACAAAGAATAAAGAAAATTTGGATTCCCCTTCAATCTTGGCGATTTCCCTCTCGAAAGCATGGAACTTCCTCGGCGATGGTTCGATTTATGAAGGGCGTGCATGATGACATAAGCCAAACCTTCTCAAATTTTCACCAGGGCATGGTGAGGTCATACCATGGCACCATGCCAGGCGTCATGTTTTTCAATCATTTATTTCATTTTTTCTTTAATTGAGAACCCAATAAACAAACATTTGCGGTTGACTATTGCCACACATTTCATCGAAATATCTGTCCATTCCTTGTAAAAGGCATGAGAATTTACTAAATGGCACGAGCATCATTTTCCAGACCATTGTTGTGCACCCTTTCATGCATCGATTGTTTGAACTTGAATTATGTGCATTAATGCCTATAAAATGCACATAATCCCCTAAATATGGTAAATGAACCCGGAAAAGTATCAAATTTGAATGTGGTGATTTGCAGGGTGTATGTCCATCGCAGAAAAAAATCATGGACAAAGGACAAACGAAATTTGGACCCCCCCTTCAATCTTGGTGATTTCCCTCTCGAAACCATGAAATTTTTACAAGGGCACGGTGAGGCCATACCATGGCACCATGCCAGGCATCATGTTTTCCAAACATGTATTTCATTTTTCTATAGTTGTTAACCCAGTAAACGACGCGTTTATGGTTGACTATTGCCACACATTTCCTTGAAATATCTGCCCATTCCTTGTAAAAGGCATGAGAATGTACTAAATAGCACGAGGATGGTTTTCCAGACCGTTCTTGTGCACCTTTTCATGCACCGATTGTTCGAATTGGAATTATGTGCATTAATGCCTAGAAAATGCAAATAATCCCCTAAATATTGTAAATGAGCTCGGAAAAATGTAAATTCAAACACGTTGCATCTGAGGTAGTATGTTGATCATTGGGAAAAACTGAATGACAAACTAGGATGGAAATTTGGATTCCCCTTCAATCTTGGTGATTTCCCTCTCGAAAGCATGGAACTTCCTCGGTGATGGTTCGATTTGTGAAGGGCGTGCATGACGACATTAATCAAACCTTCTCAGCTTTTAACCAGGGCACGGTGAGGCCATACCATGATGGCACCATGTTAGGCGTCATGTTTTTCAAGCATGTATTTCATTTTTCTATAGTTGCTAACCCAGTAAATGACACATTTTGGTGACTATTGCCACACATTCCCTTGAAATCTCTGCCCATTCACTGTAAAAGGATTGAGAATTTACTAAATACCACGAGTATGGTTTTTTCAGACTGTTTGTGTGCACCTTTTCATGCACCGATTGTTTGAATTTGAATTATGTGGATTAATGCCTAGAAAATGAACATAATCCCCTAATATGGTAAATGAGCCCGGAAAAAAGCCAAATTTGAGCACGTTGCATTCGAGGGGGTATGTTGATTGTAGAAAAAACTGAATGACAAGCTAGGAAGGAAATTTGGATTCCCGGCCCCTTCAATCCCGCTGATTCCCCTCGAAACCATGAAATCTCCTTGGTGATAGTTTGATTTATGAATGGCGTGCATGACGACATAAGACAAACATTCTCAATTTTTTACCAGGGCATGGTGAGACCACACATTTCCTTGAAATATCTGCCCATTCCTTGTACAAGGCATGAGAAATTGCTAAATAGCATGACCACGGTTTTCCAGACCATTCTCGTGCACCTTTTCCAATTGTTCGAATTTGAATTAAGTGCATTAATGCCTAGAAAATGCACATAATCCCCTAAATTTTCTAAATGAACCCGGAAAAGTGCCAAATTTGAACACAGTGATTAGCAGGGTTTATGTTCATCGTAGAAAAAAACTCATGGACAAAGGACAAAGGAAATTTGGATTCCCATTAAATCTCGGTGATTTACTATCACACACGATTCATCTGTGTCGCCTCTGCGCCGCGTGTGTTCACTCACACATGCAAAAGGAAAAAGAAAATCCTCGCCCCTTCGTCCCCACCCACTCGCTGTGGGCTCCTCCGCAACTCTGCACCTCATCAACTTCTATCGCGGCGGCCACCCTAAGCTCGACGACGCTGTTGTTGGCGGGCGGAGGTCGCGCTCCCAACGGCATGGGATTTCGCCCCTACCGCTTTCCGCCGCTTATCTGCACCGACATTCTAGACTCTGGTCGACTGGGGTTTTCTGCGGGATTGGCCCAGGGATTTTTCTCATGGAGAAGGTAATCAACTTAGCAAAACATTCAAGCATCTCTTATCACAGTCCGTCCATCGCTGTTAATCAACCGGCGGAAATCACCATGGAACCATTTTTGTTCTAGCTGATTCGTGTGTGTTCATTCATGTGTCCATAGTGCGAGCACAAATCGGGCAAGTGTGGTCACAGCCAGTCGGAAACAAAGTTCTATCTCACCATTCCGAATGACTTCAGGGAGCACTCGGTATGTTCAATCTCAACCTACCACGGTTGGCATGGCCTAAATATGTGAACATATACCATCTGTTCCTATATTATCTATATATTGGCATCAAATCTTTGTTACATTATCTATTTTTAATTATATATTTTTTGTAGTTTGCTTTCATCTATATATTGATTTGTTCTATCAGTTACTCCCACATTTGCATCTTTCTCTGTTATTTCAATATATCTAATTTACGATCTTAATTTTCATTTCAAGCAGTACATCCCTTGCTTTCCAAGAACAGGAGTATAAGGAAATCTTGGGCTTTACTTTGTTAATGACTCCCAGGATGTCATATTGACAACGCAACATGGACATACAATGACGGTTAGTGTAAAACTTGATAAAGATGGTCACTCCTATTTTAATGCGGACCTTTGGAGAAAAATGTCTAAGTGTTATGAACTGAAAGCTGGCAATAAAATTCTAGTGCATCCACCACAGCCTGGTCTAACTAACATGGATGTATACTTCCCCAATGTCATCAGATGATCAAAGTTTGATTGAGGTTAGTGTCCTTTCAACTTTCTCCATGTTGTCATATTACTTAGCAAAATCAGGGTATTTGTTCTGAATAATTGATCACTATTTAAGCAACCAGTTGTGATTTCATTTTCTAACTCCGTTCCTAGGCAATAGCAAATTCTATTTACCAAATTATGCACACTATATATTCTTCTGCCATGTTTGGAATAAATAATACCTTTCCACCTTTTAAGCAGGATATGTTGGATGCATAGTGAACGATCTGTATGTTACTAAGCGTACCAAATTTCACTGGAAGGACTTGAAGCATGTCATAAACATTGTTGATAATCTGACAGAGATAGCACAGCGTATGAACGCTGGATTTTGGATGGGACTAATTATACCTATGATGCACACATTGAACAAGACCAATTGTGTGCACAAAACGCTAGTAAAAAGTCTTATGTTAATGTTGATGCTCATAAACTATATATATCTTCAATGCTATGTTACAATTGGCTTTTATTCTACATTTCAATAGAAATTACCCATTGTAGCAGTTCCTGGTTTGATTTACTGGTGTGGTCAAATTACACTTGTGCCTGCTAACGCTAAAGTGATTGCAAGGTACTGCATTTCCTGCAGAAATGGAACCATTCAAATTAACAAGTTCTCGCTTGTCGTGGCACTGCATCCATATTGGAAAATTGGAGACACTGTTCTACTCATGCTCTATCAAGGCACAGGAGGGCTCTTCCTTTTCATTGGCGAGATGCCGAGTCACCCTGATCAAGTTGCTTCCAGCGGATAGTTGTGGTTGTTGGCCCTCAGCCTCTTAAAATGTGCTAGCGGTTACTATGTTAAGTATGTAGATATGGACCATATGGTTGTTGGCCGCTAGCCTCTTAAAATGTGATAGTTGTTACTATGTTAAGTATCTAGATATGGACCATATGGTTGTCAAAACCGTGTTACGAAGATCCTCCTTTTGTCAAATAGAGTAACCACTATATATATGTTACTTAAATGTCGTTAGCCAAGTTCTTAAATTTTCATGGAAAGTATTATTATCGTACACAGTTCTTTGAGTTTAAGCGTGTGCCCGATGTCCAAAAGGCATTTGCATATTAACTGTCCATATTGCAAATTCCACACATGTTAACATAAGGAAACATATGTGTAACTTACTAATCATCGCACAGGAGTACTCAGACGCATCGTGTGCGATACTCCTAGCCACCGCAAGCAACTAGTTTGCATTCTTCAAAGTTTTTTCTACAAACAGAATCACACACGAACTTACTATAGTAACCGTCTGTGTTATAATTTCTCATCGCAAACAGTTCATCCGAGTGGGCTGTTTGCTGCGTATCACACACATCTGGTTTACACGAATCGTTTGTGTTCTTTTGGCTGATCGCAAATGCCGCATATCACACATATCTTGTTAAGATGAACCGTTTTCGTTCTCTTACCTAATCGAAAATAGTTTGCCCGAGTGAATCATATGCTGTATATCACACACACCTTGATCTAGCTGACCGTTTCTGTTGCATTCCCTAATAGCACACAGTTCATCGGAGAAAACTGTATGCCATATATCGCACACACATTGATATGGCTGCCCGTTTCTATTGTTCTTCCTCATCGCAAACAGTTGCGCTGGATCAACCGTATGCCCAGCATCACACATGCAAGTAAAATCTAAACCGTGTTTGATGTGTCCTCCATCACAAACGTTTGCACCTTTTTTGACGGGTTTTTTACACCACCGTTTGCGATTATTGCATCGCACACAGTTTTGTCGAAGGGTCTCTGATCGGTGTGTCACGTTAGCAGCATCCTGCAGTAGTGGTATTCCAACTTTGCTATGGATTATACCCCCTCCCCCCCGATAAAGTCCATAGGTTCATCAAAATAAGCACACAACGCAAAGAAAACAGAATATGACAAAAACAGAACATTCTGTAGCAATCTGAAAACTTCGTATACTTCTATAACTCCAAAAATTCTGAAAAATTAGGAAGATGTAGGCAATTTGTATATCAATCTTGTGTAAAAATTCGAAATTTTTTGTCGCTTTTGTGAATTTCAAAAATATTTTACTGGACGCAAAAGTTTATGTTTTCCAACAAGATCAAATTAACTATCACCAAACATAATCCCAAAGGCTTTAGTTGGCACAAACACTAGTTAAAACATAAAAAACACAATCATAACAGTAGCGTAATTGTGCAAACACCCAAGAACAGAAAGAAAAAGGCAAAAACTAAAATTTATTCATTGGGTTGCCTCCCAATAAGTGCTATCATTTTATGCCCCTAGCTAGGCATAAGATTTTATTGATGCTCACATGAAAGATAATAGTCGAAACACAAAGAGAGCATCATGAAACATGTGAAAAACACATTTAAGCCTAACATACTTCCTATGCATATGGTTTTATAGGTAAACAGATTATCAAGGCAAGCAAAAACTAGCATATGCAAGGAAGAAGAATAAAACACAAACAATCTCAACATGAAGAGAGGTAATTTAGTAATATGAAAATTTCTACAATCATATTTTCCTTTCTCAAAATAATTACATGTAGGATCATAAACAAATTCAACAATATAGCTATCATATAAAATTTTCCCTTCATGATCCACATGCATAAAAGTCTTATAATCTTCCAGGATAATGGGATTAACATCAACTAAAGTCATGACCTCTCCGAACCCACTTTTGTCGAAAATTTCATAAGATTGAACACTCTCCAAATATGTGGGATTGTTTTTACCTAAAGTTGACGCTCTTCCAAACCCACTTTCAGTATTATTGCAAATAACATATTCATCATGAGGCTTAAATAAATTTTCAAGATCATAAGAAGAATCACCCCAATCATGATCATTACGATAAGTAGTGGACATATCAGAATGAGCATCCCCAAGCTTGGGGTTTTGCATATCATTATCATAATTGACATTAATGGAATTTATAGTGAAATCATTGCAATCACGCTTTTCATTCAAGGATCTATAATGAATCACTTCATAAAAAATTTCATCACAATTTTCAGATTCACGAATCTCAAGCAAAACTTCATAAAGATAATCTAGTGCACTCAACTCACTAATAATCAGTTCATCATGATTCGATCTTTTAAAAAGATTAGCAAGTGGATGGGGATCCATATCAATAGATTTTTAGCAAGCGAAGATGCAAGCATATAGAAGGCAAACGAAAAAGAGGGCGAATAAAAAGGCAAATTTTGTGAAGTGGGGAGATGAAAATGAGAGGCAAATGGCAAATAATGTAAATTGCAAGGAGATGATATTTGTGATTAGGAACCTGGTAGATGTTGATGTTGTCTCCCGGGCAACGGCGCCAGAAATCCTTTATTGATGGCTCGTGTCCGCGTCAGTATTTTCCCCGAAGAGGAAGGTATGATGCAACACAGCTATGGAAGGAATTTCCCTCAGTGATGAGACCAATGTTATCGAACTAGTAGGAGAACCAAGCAACACTATGTAAATTGTATCTGCACACAAAGAACAAATACTTGCAACCCGACGCGTAAGAGGGGTTGTCAATCCCTCCCGGGTAAAAGATAGATTGATTTGTAGTAGATTGTATAAATAGATCTCGCGGAAACACGAAATAAAATAAATAACAAGAAATTTCAACAAGGTATTTTTTGGTTTTTGGAATAATAAATCTAAAAATAGAAGTGGCAAATAATAGATCAAAAAGCAAATATGAAAGGATCGAGAAGAGGTGTCTAGAGGGGGGAGGGTGATTAGACCTTCAACAAATAAAGGTGGCAGTTTTTAAGTTTTTCAAGTTGAGGTGGTAGATTAACACAATTTCAAGCATACACAATACAATTCAAGCAAGCATGCAAAGAGTATATGAGCAGCGGAAAGTAAATCATGCAACTTGCAAGAAAGTAAAGGGTTGGGATTGGAGTGTGCAAACGCAATTGGAGACCCGGAGATTTTTGGCGTGGTTCCGATAGGTGGTGCTATCGTACATCCACGTTGGTGGAGACTTCAACCCACGAAGGGTAACGGTTGTGCGAGTCCACGGAGGGCTCCACCCACGAAGGGTCCACGAAGAAGCAACCTTGTCTATCCCACCATGGCCATCGCCCACGAAGGACTTGCCTCACTAGGGTAGATCTTCATGAGGTAGGCGATCTCCTTGCCCTAAGAAACCCCTTGGTTCAACTCCACAATCTTGACGGAGGCTCCCAAGTGACACCTAACCAATCTAGGAGACACTACTCTCCAAAAGGTAATAGATGGTGTGTTGATGATGAACTCCTTGCTCTTGTGCTTCAAATGATAGTATCCCCAACACTCAACTCTCTCTCATAGATTTGGCTATGGTGGAAAGATGATTTGAGTGGAAAGCAACTTGGGGAAGGCTAGAGATCAAGATTCTTGTGGTTGGAATGGAATATCTTGGTCTCAAAACATGAGTAGGTGGTTCTCTCTTAGAAAATGAATGCTGGAAGTGTACGCACATTCTGATGGCTCTCCTCACGAATGAAGAATGGGTGGAGGGGTATATATAGCCTCCACACAAAACCTAGCCGTTACACACGATTCCCAAACTCGGTGGGACTGAATGGTAAAACATGGTCAGACCGATTCGGTTCAAAATGTTAACGTTAGAGTTTTCGGTGGGACCGACAAGGTCAACTCGGTGGGACTGATGTGCGGGGGTTAGGGTAAAACCTCAACTCAGTTTGACCGACTACTCAAACTCGGTGGGACCGATTTCGGTAATAGGCAACCTAAGTATTGGTCAAGCAAACTCGGCAGGACCGACTGAACAAACTCGGTGAGGCCGAAATTGTTGCAATAGGCCACAAATAATTTGTAAGCCCATCTTGGTGAGACCGAGATCCCATCGGTGAGACCAAACTGATTAGGGTTTGGCAGTGGCTGTGTCAATTGAACTCGGTGGTGCCAGATAGATTAAGTCGGTGGGGCCGAGTTTGACTTTTAGGTTTAGGACATATGTGGATATGAGAAAGTTGTTGAGGGTTTTGGAGCATATCACTAAGCATTTTGAGCGAGCAAGCCATTAAGAAACACCTCATCCCCTTTTAATAGTATTGGCTTTCCTATGGACTCAATGTGATCTTGGTCACTAAACTGAAAATGTAGAGTCTTGAGATTTTGCCAATGTTTGTCCTTAGCATCTTGAAGGGGTTCCACATCCTCTTGTCCATGTCCATGCCACTCCAATGTTGAACTTATCTGAAATATACTAGGTAGAAGTATTAGTCCAACAAGAGATATGTTGACATTAATTACCAAAATCACCCAGGGAGCACTTGTGCTTTCAATCTCCCCCTTTTTGGTAATTGATGATAACATACATCAAAGCTTTAGATAAAGATATGAAGAAAGTAGCAAGTAAAGCTTTGGAAAGACATGCAACATACATTAACTCCCCTACATGTATGCAATCATGTGATGATAGATCATAAGAGTATGAGAATGCATAAATAGGACAGAGCAAGCAATGAGTTACATGTGTCTTGGCTATATGCATCAGAGCAAATGATGTAGAAACTTGAACTGTACGTTCATATTCATGAGTCCTTCTTGCAAACAATATATACCATAGCAAGAGATCTTCATGCGCATGAGTGTGATGCATATACTGACCTTGTGATCTTGAATTAGCTTGGAAAGAGATGTACCTAGGTAAACAAGGTTAGATAACACAAGAACATCTACTAGACAGAGCAAGAACATGAGATCACAAGAATACCAAGACTGGGATGACATGTAGAGAGTGAGTACTAGGTACTCTATTTGGATATTGGCATGTCCCCAAGGATAAAGATATGCAATGAATTCCAAAGATTTTCTTCCCTTAGGTGTCTCTCCCCCCTGAAGCTGACATTGGATAATGGGAGAAGATAGGGAAAGAAAATCAGAGCAAACGAGAGAATAATCAGAGCAAGATAAAATCATAACATATACTATCATGTCTTTCCCCTCTTGAAGACATGAGACAACTTTCCTCTTAAGAATGGAAGCATCTGGAGAAGCGTCAGGAGTGCATTCTCTCTTATGTGATAAGCGTTGATGTGCTCTCTCTCCCCCTTTGACATCAATTTCCAAGAAGGGACTTCTGGAGCATGAGTCAAGTAGGTTTGGTCCTTGAGTCACATTACAAAGCAACATGTAATAGGATGCTGGTAGAGGACAAGTATCATTGAGTGGAGCTGGGACAAATATGCAGGATGCAAGTAACACAATTTTTATCTCAGTATTCACATCGGTAGCACCGAGTTTTTATTATCGATGACACCGAGATGGTTCGGTTCAGCCGAAGAAATCAATCCGGTGAGACCAAGTTTAATCCAAAGAGTAAATACTTGTCACCTCAGCTCACTTAGGAAAAAAAGATCTCACAAGGATATGCAATGAATTGGATGCACGAAATGCAGAAAATAACAGAGAAAGGAAAAGAAAGGAATCTAGATGAAGTTTTTTTTGAAAGGGAACTAGCATGCATGAGACAAATGCAAGAGCACAGAGAAACAACAGAGAACTTCATCTAGAAATGGTCGGCGACAAAGTCACCTATGTTAGAGTATATTGACTTAGGAGTCAAGTGAGCTTGGGATTATGAGCAATCTTAATAGCACTCTTAATAGCACTCTCATTGTGCAAAGCAATGGAACATGTTTCACATATATACCATAATCTTAAGAGTTTGGGTCATCCAAAGTAATTGAGCACAACATGAACCGGCGGCAATGTATTTCGCTTTGGCGGTGGATAAGGATGCCGAGTTTTGTTTCTTGGAGGACCAAGACACAAGAGATCTACTAAGAAATTGACAAGTACCCGAAGTGGACTTTCTATCAACCTTGTCACTGGCATAGTCCGAATCGGAGTAACCGACAAGATTAAAAGAAGACCTCTTAGGATACCAAATGCCAAAATATGGTTTATGTATTAAGTATATCACTATCCTTTTCACAGCCTTAAGATGACACTCTTCGGGGGCCGCTTGATATCGTGCACACATGCACACACTTACCAAGATATCGGGACGGGAGGCACATAGATATAGCAATGAACCAATCATGGAGCGGTAACCTTTTTGTCAACCGGTTCGCCATCCTTTGTCAAGTCAAGATGTCCACTAGTAGGCATGGGGGTATTCATACCTTTTCATTCTTGCATGTTGAACTTCTTGAATAAGTCCTTAGTATACTTTGTTTGAGAGATAAAGGTTCCTTCCTTAGTTTTCTTTATTTGCAAACCAAGAAAGAACTTGAGTTCACTCATCATAGACATCTCAAACTTTTCTGACATAAGCTTTCCAAACTTTTCACTAAAATGAGGGTTAGTTGAACCAAATATGATATTCATCAACATAAATTTGGCACACAAATAATTCCCCATTAACCATTTTTGTAAAGAGTGTAGAATCAATTTTACCAATTTCAAATGCTTTTTCAAGAAGAAACTTAGTCAAGCATTTATACCAAGCTCTAGGAGCTTGCTTAAGAACATAAAGAGCTTTGTGGTGTTTGTAAACATGGTTGGGTTTCTTAGGATTAACAAATCCTGGAGGTTGTTTAACATAAACTTCCTCCTCAATTTCACCATTAAGAAAAACACTTTTGATGTCCATATCATATAAGGTAATGTCATGATGATTGGCATAAGCAAGTAAGATACAAATGGACTCAAGTCTAGCAATGGGGGCATAAGTCTCACCATAGTTCATACCTTCAACTTGAGTGTAGCCTTGAGCGACGAGACGAGCCTTGTTGCGTACAACTTGTCCATCTTCATCTTGCTTGTTCCGGAACACCCATTTGGTTCCAATGACATTGTGCTTCTCATCGGGCTTTTCAACCAACGTCCACACTTGGTTCCTCGCAAAGTTGTGTAGCTCTTCATGCATGGCATTTATTTAATCCGGATCTTCCAATGCTTCTTCAACCTTCATAGGTTCAATGCTAGAAATGAATGAGTAATGTTCACAAAAGTTAGCTAAACGAGATTTAGAGCGAGTAATTCTCCCGGTTTGAATGTCATCAAAGATTTTTTCGACGGGATGATCTCTTGAGACTCTTGCTCGAACTCGTGAGAGCTTTTGTTTGGGTCGGGGTGGAACATCCTCTTCATTGTCTTGTTCTTATTCTTGTGTTTCTTGGTTGTTGTTGACGTTGTTGTTCTCCCGTGGAGGTGGAGACGGAGGTCGTAGAGGTTCATCTTGTTGTACATCCTCGTTTTCATCATCTTGATGTGTCCCACTCGTGGATGCCTCCAAGTCAACTTGTGGTTCACCTTGGCGTGAAGTTGAGGCTTCCACTTGGACGAACAAGGTACTCCCCTTTACCTCCGTTGGGCGAATCTTGCCAATAGACAAGTCTTGGATTTCTTCCGAAGGATCTTTGTCACCTACATCAATTGGCGATTGCTCTACTTGCAAGCCGTTAGATTCATCAAACTTCACATCTACCGTCTCTTCAACCTTTCGGGTGAAATTGTTGTAGATACGGTAAGTGTGAGAGTTTTAGCCATAACCGAGTAGGAAACCTTCATGAGACTTAGGAGCAAATTTCGAACGATGATGCTTATAAAGAATGTAACACTTTGAGCCGAATACCCGAAAGTATCCAACTTGGGGTTTGTTACCGGTGAGAAGCTCGTATGCCATCTTGCCGAGTAGCTTGTGAAGATATAGACAATTCGTTGCATGGCATGCTGTCTCAACCGCTTCCGCCCAAAAGTGTTTTGGCGTCTTGTACTCATCAAACATCGTTCACGCCATTTCGATGAGCGTCCGGTTCTTCCTCTCAACAACTCCATTTTGTTGAGGTGTGTACGTAGCCGAGAACTCATGTGAAATCCCTTTTTCGTCAAGAAAGGTGTCCACATTGGCGTTCTTGAACTCCATTCCGTTGTCGCTACGAACCTTCTTGATCTTCACTTCAAATTGATTTTGGGCCTTCCTAGCGAAGTTTTTGAAGATCTTTTGGACCTGCGATTTATCATCAAGAAATAACACCCACGTAAATCTTGAAAAATCATCAACAATGACTAGTCCAAATGAGTTACCACTGAGACTCTTGTAGGCGTTGGGACCGAAAATATCCATGTGAAGTAGCTCGAGCGGTCTCCTCGTGGTCATGTTGTTCTTCACGGGGTGGCTTCCTCCAACCTGTTTTCCTGCTTGGCAAGTGCTGCAAAGTCTATCCTGGTAAAATATGACATCTTTAACACCAAGGATATGATCACCTTTAATAAGCTTGTCAAGGTTTTGCATGACCACATGACCTAACCGTCAATGCCACAACCAGCCTTTGGAAGATTTAGCAATTAAGCAAGTTCTAGGTTGAGCCTTTTTAGTGAAATCAACAATGTATAGATCACCTCTACATATGACGGTAAAGACCACTTTATGATTATCTCTTCGAAACACTTGGCAATCTACTTCTGTAAATAGGACATTGAATCCAAAGTCAGCTAGTCTAGATACAGAAAGTAGATTATAGCCAAGAGATACACTGATCATAACATTTTGTATGGAGCTGTCATGTGAGATGGCCACCTAACCGGGCCAACCACCTTACCCTTTGAGTTATCATCAAAAGTGACATACTTTCGAGGGCCGTCGTTTTCAGCAAGCTCACGAAACATATCTTTGTCTCCGGTCATGTGATTGGTACATCCACTATCAAGGACCCATTCCTTTCCTCCGGCCATGTAGCCGCGAAGGTTAGCCATAAGACCGAAGTGTCTCATAGACTCTTCATGATCAAAGTCATTATCACCATCCTCATCATACTATCCATGTTCAACATCATCTTGCAAATGATCATTTTCTAGACAGAGTGATTCGTTAGATATATGATTTTGACAATGTTCATCTTTATGAATTCTAATAGCTTCAGAAATAATATTGCTAATGATTCCAACATCTCCTTTGGCAAACATAAGATTGGTAACCTCAAATAAACAGTCTCCAAACTTAGGATCATTGGGGTTCATCTTATTCAAAGCAATAGACTTGTGAAGAATCTCATCTAAGTTTTTCAAGGAATAATCCAGAAATCGTTCCTCAAGGAATCTCCATATAGTATAAGCACAATCAAGAGTTGGCAAGTGACCAATCAAATTTCTAGGCAAGCCTTTAGTGATAATATTGATAGTTCTAAGATTGCGAATCATGTCAAGAGACTCATCATGGGTAGGATGCAAGGGATCAACAAGGGGTTCACAAGGAGTATTAATGTACTTGTTCAAGTGATATTCATGAAAAATTCCAAGCATCTCATTTTCCACTCACTAAAGAACTCTCCATCAAGCATAGGCACTATATGTCTAAGACTCCCCAACGTAGACTCATCCATCTTCGTCCAATGGTGATTAAACCAAAGCAATGGAGACCAATGCTCTCATACCAATTGAAAGGATCGAGAAGAGGTGTCTAGAGGGGGAGTGATTAGACCCTCAACAAATAAAGGTGGCAATTTTTAAGTTTTTCAAGTTGAGGTGGTAGATTAAGACAATTTCAACCATACACAATACAATTCACACAAGCACGCAAAGAGTATACAAGCAGCCGGAAGTAAAGCATGCAACTTGCAAGAAAGTAAAGGGATGGGATTGGAGTGTGCAAACACAATTGGAGACGTGGAGATTTTTGACGTCGTTCTGATAGGTGGTGCTATCGTACATCCACGTTGGTGGAGACTTCAACCCACGAAGGGTAACAGTTGCGCGCGTCCATGGAGGGCTCCACCCACGAAGGTCCCACGAATAAGCAACCTTGTCTATCCCACCATGGCCATCGCCCACAAAGGACTTGCCTCACTAGGGTAGATCTTCACGAAGTAGGCGATCTCCTTGCCCTTACAAACTCCTTGGTTCAACTCCACAATCTTGACGGAGGCTCCCAAGTGACACCTATCCAATCTAGGAGACACCACTCTCCAAAAGGTAATAGATGGTGTGTTGATGATGAACTCCTTGCTCTTATGCTTCAAATGATAGTCTCCCCAACACTCAACTCTCTCTCATAGATTTGGCTATGGTGAAAAGATGATTTGAGTGGAAAGCAACTTGGGGAAGGCTAGAGATCAAGATTCTTGTGGTTGGAGTGGAATATCTTGGTCTCAACACATGAGTATGTGGTTCTCTCTCAGAAAATGAATGCTGGAAGTGCAGGCATGTTCTGATGGCTCTCCTCACGAATGAAGAATGGGTGTGCTACCTCTTGAGCACTGCGTTGGATTTCCCCGAAGAGGAGAGGATGATGCAGCAAAGTAGCGTAAGTATTTCCCTCAGTTTTTGAGAACCAAGGTATTAATCCAGTAGGAGACCATGCACAAGTCCCTCGTACCTACACAAAACGATCGCTACTCGCAACCAATGCGATTAGGGGTTGTCAATCCCTTCACGGTCACTTACGAGAGTGAGATCTGATAGAGATGATAAATAATATTTTTGGTATTTTTGGTAGATAGATGCAAAGTAAAAAGTAAAAAGCAAAGCAAGTAAATAAAGCGATAGAGATTGATATGATGAGAATAGACCCGGGGGCCATAGGTTTCACTAGTGGCTTCTCTCAAGAGCATAGGTATTCTACGGTGGGTGAACAAATTACTATTGAGCAATTGACAAAATTGAGCATAGTTATGAGTATATCTAGGCAATGATCATGTATATAGGCATCACGTCCGAGACAAGTAGATCGAAACGATTCTGCATCTACTACTATTACTCCACTCATCGACCACTATCCAGCATGCATCTAGAGTATTAAGTTAAAAACAGAGTAACGCTTTAAGCAAGATGACATGATGTAGAGGGATAAATTCATGCAATATGATAAAACCCCATCTTGTTATCCTCGATGGCAACAATACAATACGTGCCTTGCTGCCCCTGCTGTCACTGGGAAAGGACACCGCAAGATTGAACCCAAAGCTAAGCACTTCTCCCATTGCAAGAACTACCAATCTAGTTGGCCAAACCAAAAAGGATAATTCGAAGAGACTTGCAAAGATAACTCAATCATACATAAAAGAATTCAGAGAAGATTCAAATATTTTCCATAGATAATACTGAATCATAAACCCACAATTCATCGGTCTCAACAAACACACCGCAAAAAGAAGATTACATCGAATAGATGTCCATGAGAGAGGGGGAGAACATTGTATTGAGATCCAAAAAGAGAGAAGAAGCCATCTAGCTTATAGCTATATGGACCCAAAGGTCTGAAGTAAACTACTCACACTTCATCGGAGGGGCTATGGTGTTGATGTAGAAGCCCTCCGTGGTGGATGCCCCCTCCGGTGGAGCTCCGGAACAGGCCCCAAGATGGGATCTCGTGGATACAGAAGGTTGCGGCGGTGGAATTAGGTTTTTGGCTCCTCATTTGATCATTTGGGGATACGTAGGTATATATAGGAGGAAGGAGTACGTTGGTGGAGCAACAGGAGGCCCACGAGGTAGGGGGCGCGCCCAGGGGGGCGCCCTCCACCCTCGTGACTGCCTCTGGCACTTCTTGGAGTAGGGTCCAAGTCTCCTGGATCACGTTCGGTGAGAAAATCACGTTCCCGAAGGTTTCATTCCGTTTGGACTCCGTTTGATATTCCGTTTCTTCGAAACACTGAAATAGGCAAAAACAGCAATTCTGGGCTGGGCCTCCGGTTAATAGGTTAGTCCCAAAAATAATATAAAAGTGGAAAATAAAGCCCAATATAGTCCAAAACAGTAGATAAAGTAGCATGGAGCAATCAAAAATTATAGATACGTTGGAGACGTATCAGGCATCCCCAAGCTTAATTCCTGCTCGTCCTCGAGTAGGTAAATGATAAAAAAAAAGAATTTTTGGTGCCGAGTGATATTTTGGCATAATTTCAATGTAAATCTTCTTAATTGTGATATGAATATTCAGATCCGAAAGATTCAAGACAAAAGTTCATATTGACATAAAAAATAATAATACTTCAAGCATACTAATCAAAGCAATCATGTCTTCTCAAAATAACATGGCCAAAGAAAGTTATCCCTACAAAATCATATAGTCTGGCTATGCTCCATCTTCCCCACATAAAATATTTAAATCATGCACAACCCCGATGACAAGCCAAAAAATTGTTTCATACTTTAACATTCTCAAAACTTTTTCAATCTTCACGCAATACATGAGCGTGAGCCATGGATATAGCACTATATGTGGAATAGAAGGGTGGTTGTGGAGAAGACAAAATGAGGGAAGATAGTCTCACATCAACTAGGCGTATCAACGGGCTATGGAGATGCCCATCAATAGATATCAATGTGAGTGAGTAGGGATTGCCATGCAACGGATGCACTAGAGCTATAAGTATATGAAAGCTGTACAAAAGAAACTAAGTGGGTGTGCATCCAACTCACTTGCTCACGAAGACCTAGGGCATTTTGAGGAAGCCCATCATTGGAATATACAAGCCAAGTTCTATAATGAAAAATTCCCACTAGTATATGAAAGTGAAAAAATGAGAGACTCTCTATCATGAAGATCTTGGTGCTACTTTGAAGCACAAGTGTTGTAAAAGGATAGTAGCATTGTCCCTTCTCTCTTTTTCTCTCATTTTTTTATATTTTTTATTTGGGCCTTTTCTCTTTTTTTGGCCTCTTTTTTTTCGTCCGGAGTCTCATCCCGACTTATGGGGGAATCATAGTCTCCATCATCCTTTCCTCACTTGGGACAATGCTCTAATAATGATGATCATCACACTTTTATTTTTCTTACAACTCAACAATTACAACACGATACTTAGAACAAAGTATGACTCTATATGAATGCCTCCGGCGGTGTATCAGGATATGCAATGAATCATGAGTGACATGTATGAAAGAATTATGAATGGTGGCCTTGCCACAAATACGATGTCAACTACATGATTATGCTAGCAGTATGACAATGATGGAGCATGCCATAATAAACAGAACAGTGGAAAGTTGCATGGCAATATATCTCGGAATGGCTATGGAAATGCCATGATAGGTAGGTATGGTGGCTGTTTTGAGGGAGGTATATGGTGGGTGTATGATACCGGCGAAAAGTGCACGGTATTAGAGAGGCTAGCAAAGGTGGAAGGATGGGAGAAGTGCGTATAATCCATGGACTCAACATTAGTCATAAAGAACTCATATACTTGTTGCAAAAATCTAGAAGTTATCAAAGCAAAGTATTACGCACATGCTTCTAGGGGGATAGATTGGTAGGAAAAGACCATCGCTCATCCCCGACCGCCACTCATAAGGAAGACAATCAATAAATAAATCATGCTCCGAGTTCATCACATAACGGTTCACCATACGTGCATGCTACGGGAATCACAAACTTCAACACAAGTATTCTTTGAATTCACAACTACTTAACAAGCAAGAATCTAATATTACCATCTTCATATCTCAAAACAATTATCAAGCATCAAACTTATCTTAGTATTCAATTCACTCAAAAGAAAGTTTCACATATCTTGAATACCAAGTATATTAACATTAAGCAAATTACCATGCTATTAATGACTCTCAAAATAATCTAAGTGAAGCATGAGAGATCAATAGTTTCTTTAAAACAAATCCACCACCGTGCTCTAAAAGATATAAGTGAAGCACTAGAACAAAAATCATCACGCTCAAAAGATATAAGTGAAGCACTATGAGCAAAACTATCAAGCTCAAAAGATATAAGTGAAGCACATAGAGTATTCTAACAAATTCCAATTAATGTATGGCTCTCTCAAAAAGTGTGTACGGCAAGGATGATTGTGGTAAACTAACAAGCAAAGAAGCAAATAATACAAGACGCTCCAAGCAAAACACATATCATGTGGTGAATAAAAATATAGCTCCAAGTAAATTACCAATGAAAGTGGACGAAAGAGGGGATGCCTTCCGGGGCATCCCCAAGCTTTGAATTTTTGGTGTCCTTGGATTATCTTGGGGGTTCCATGGGCATCCCCAAGCTTAGGCTCTTGCCACTCCTTGTTCCATAATCCATCAAAAGAATTCACCAAAAACTTGAAAACTTCACAACACAAAACTCAACAGAAATCTCGTGAGCTCCGTTAGAGAAATAAAACAAAGAACTACTTAAGGTACTGTAATGAACTCATTATTTATTTATATTGGTGTTAAACCTACTGTATTCCAACTTCTCTATGGTTTATAAACTACTTTACTAGCCATAGATTCATCAAAATAAGCAAACAACACACGTAAAACAGAATCTGTCAAAAACAGAACAGTCTGTAGCAATATGTAACTAACGCAAACTTCT
Organism: Triticum dicoccoides; assembly: GCF_002162155.2. NCBI lineage: Eukaryota > Viridiplantae > Streptophyta > Magnoliopsida > Poales > Poaceae > Triticum > Triticum dicoccoides. Next base: position 438,572,933 of record NC_041385.1, read on the forward strand.
GGAACTCTAAAAATTCTACCAAAATAGGAAGTCCTGGACAATTTGTTTATTTAACATCATCAAAAAGAATCAATGCACACGTTCCTGTGATTTAACAAAATTATATTCATGCGCGTAGAGTTTCTGTTTTTCAGCAGAATCAAATCAACTATCATCGTAGGTTATCCTATAGGTTCTACTTGGCACAAACACTAATTAAAACATAAAACCACATCCAAACATAAGGTAGATGGATTATTTATTCCTAAACAGAAGCAAAAACAAAAAACACAAATAAAATTAGGTTGCCTCCCAACAAGCGCTATCGATTAACGCCCCTAGCTAGGCATAAAAGCAAGGATAGATCTAGGTATTGCCATCTTTGGTAGGCAATCCATAAGTGGCTCTCATGATAGATTCATATGGTAATTTTATTTTATTTCTAGGGAAGTGTTTCATACCCTTCTTTAAGGGAAATTGGAATCTAATATTTCCTTCCTTCATATCAATAATTGCACCAATCGTTCTAAGGAAAGGTCTACCAAGAATAATAGGACATGAAGGATTGCAATCTATATCAAGAACGATAAAATCTACGGGCACATAATTCCTATTTGCAACAATAAGAACATCATTAATTCTTCCCATAGGCTTTTTAATAGTGGAATCCGCAAGATGCAAGTTTAGAGAGCAATCATCAAAATCACGGAAATCTAGCAAATCACATAAAGTTTTGGGAATAGTGGAGACACTAGCACCCAAATCACACAAAGCATGAAACTCATAATCTTTAATTTTAATTTTAATAGTAGGTTCCCACTCATCATAGAGTTTTCTAGGGATAGAAACTTTCAACTCAAGTTTTTCTTCGTAAGATTGCATCAAGGCATCAACAATGTGTTAGATAAAGGCCCTATTTTGACTATAAGCATGAGGAGAATCTAGCACGGATTGCAACAAGGAAATACAACCAATCAAAGAGCAATTTTCATAATTAAATTCCTTGAGATCCAAAATAGTGGGTTTAGCAACATCTAGGTTTTTATTTCTTTCAATCCCACTTTCATCAATTTCATCATCAAGATCTAGAAACTCCAAATTCTTAGAACGCCTTCTAGGTAAAGGAAGATCATATTCAGTTTCATCAAGATTCATATTGCAAAACAAAGATTTAATGGGGGACACATCAATAACTTTTAGATCTTCATCTTGATTTTCATAGGAATTGGAAGAACACGCTTTAATAAAGGCATCTTTGGAAGCACGCATCCTAGCGATTCTTTCCTTGCACTCATCAATGGAAATTCTCATGGCTTTGAGAGACTCATTGATATCATGCTTATGAGGAATAGATCTAAGCTTTAAAGAATCAATTTCAAGAGAAATTCTATGAATGTTCCTAGCCAAATAATCAACTTTAAGAAATTTCTCTTCGAGCAAAGCATTAAAATTCTTTTGTGAATTCATAAACTCTTTAACACTACTCTCAAATTCAGAGGGCATCTTATTAAAATTTCCATAAGAGTTGTTGTAGGAATTTCCATAATTATTAGAAGGATTACTAGGATAAGGCCTAGGATTAAAATTCCCTCTATACGCGTTGTTTCCAAAACTATTTCTACCAACAAAATTCACATCCATAGATTCATTATTATTCTCAAGCAAGGTAGACAAAGGCATAACATTGGGATCAAGAGGAGTAATTTTAGGAGCAAATATCTTCATGAGTTCATCCATCTTTTCACTCAAAACATTGATTTCTTCTATAGCATGCACTTTTTTACTAGAAGATCTTTCGGTGTGCCATTGAGAATAATTAGCCATAATATTATCAAGCAATTTTGTAGCATCCCCTAACGTAATTTCCATAAACATGCCTCCCGCGGCCGAATCTAAAAGATTTCTAGAAGCAAAATTCAATCCGGCATAAAAATTTTGTATGATCATCCATAAATTCAAACCATGAGTAGGGCAATTGCGAAGCATCAATTTCATTATTTCCCAAGATTGGGCAACATGCTCATGATCAAGTTGTTTAAAATTCATAATATCGTTCCTAAGAGTGATGATCTTAGCGGGAGGAAAATACTTAGAGATAAAAGCATCTTTGCACTTGTTCCAAGAATCAATAATATTTTTAGGAAAAGATGAAAACCAAACTTTAGCACGATCTCTAAGTGAAAATGGAAATAACTTCAATTTGACAATATTGTTATCCGTATCTTTCTTCTTTTGCATATCACACAAATCAACAAAATTATTTAGGAAGGCCGGCGAATTGATCTTTCATAACAAGATTCAGCAAAGCGGTATTGATTTCACAAGACTCATCATTATTAAGAGGAGCAATCGGAGTACTAAGGAAATCATTATTACTGGTATTCGAGAAATCACACAATTTGGTATTATCTTGCACCATGGCAACAAGTAATCCAACACACAAGCAAATAGAAAGGCAACTGGAAAAAGGCAGACGGGAAAGAGAGGAGGATATTGGGAAAGAGAGGGCAAATAAAACGGCAAGGGTGAAGTGGGGGAGAGGAAAACGAGAGGCAAATGGCAAATAATGTAATGCGAGAGATAGGGATTGCGATGGGTACTTGGTATAGTTGACTTACTTGCGTGAGCCTCCCCGGCAACGGCGCCAGAAATTATTCTTGCTACCTCTTGAGCACTGCGTTGGATTTCCCGAAGAGGAGAGGATGATGCAACAAAGTAGCGTAAGTATTTCCCTTAGTTTTTGAGAACCAAGGTATCAATCCAGTAGGAGACCAAGCACAAGTCCCTCGCACCTACACAAAACGATAGCTACTCGCAACCAACGCGATTAGGGGTTGTCAATCCCTTCACGGTCACTTACGAGAGTGAGATCAGATAGAGATGATAATTAATATTTTTGGTATTTTTGATAGATAGATGCAAAATAAAAAGTAAAAAGCAAAGTAAAAGCAAAGCAAGTAAATAAAGCGATAGAGATTGATATGATGACAATAGACCCGGGGGCATAGGTTTCACTAGTGGCTTCTCTCAAGAGCATAGGTATTCTACGGTGGGTGAACAAATTACTGTTGAGCAATTGACAAAATTGAGCATAGCTATGAGTATATCTAGGCAATGATCATGTATATAGGCATCACGTCCGAGACAAGTAGATCGAAATGATTCTGCATCTACTACTATTACTCCACTCATCGACCGCTATCCAGCATGCATCTAGAGTGTTAAGTTAAAAAGAGAGTAACGCTTTAAGCAAGATGACATGATGTAGAGGGATAAATTCATGCAATATGATAAAAAAAACCATCTTGTTATCCTCGATGGCAACAATACAATACGTGCCTTGCTGCCCCTGCTGTCACTGGGAAAGGACACCACAAGATTGAACCCAAAGCTAAGCACTTCTCCCATTGCAAGAACTACCAATCTAGTTGGCCAAACCAAAAAGGATAATTTGAAGAGACTTGCAAAGATAACTCAATCATACATAAAAGAATTCAGAGAAGATTCAAATATTTTCCATAGATAATACTGGATCATAAACCCACAATTCATCAGTCTCAACAAACACACCGCAAAAAGTAGATTACATCGAATAGATCTCCACGAGAGAGGGGGAGAACATTGTATTGAGATCCAAAAAGAGAGAAGAAGCCATCTAGCTACTAGCTATATGGACCCGAAGGTCTGAAGTAAACTACTCACACTTCATCGGAGGGGCTATGGTGTTGATGTAGAAGCCCTCCGTGGTGGATGCCCCCTCCGGCGGAGCTCCGGAACATGCCCCAAGATGGGATCTCGTGGATACAGAAGGTTGCGGCGGTGGAATTAGGTTTTTGGCTCCTCATCTGATCGTTTGGGGATACATAGGTATATATAGGAGGAAGGAGTACGTCGGTGGAGCAACAGGGGGCCCACGAGGTAGGGGGCGCGCCCAGGGGGGTGCCCTCCAACCTCGTGACTGCCTCTGGCACTTCTTGGAGTAGGGTCCAAGTCTCCTGGATCACGTTCGGTGAGAAAATCACGTTCCCAAAGGTTTCATTCCGTTTGGACTCCGTTTGATATTCTGTTCTTCGAAACACTGAAATAGGCAAAAAGACAGCAATTCTGGGCTGGGCCTCCGATTAATAGGTTAGTCCCAAAAATAATATAAAAGTGGAAAATAAAGCCCAATATAGTCCAAAACAGTAGATAAAGTAGCATGGAGCAATCAAAAATTATAGATACGTTGGAGACGTATCAGGGTGGAGGGGTATATATAGCGTCCACACAAAATCTAGCCGTTACACACAGATTCCCAAACTCGGTGGGACCGAATGGTAAAACTCGGTTAGGCCGATTCAGGTCAAAATGTGAATGTTAGAGTTTTCGGTGGGACCGACAAGGTCAACTCGGTGGGACCGATGTGCAGGGGTTAGGGTAAAACCTCAACTCGGTTTGACCGACTACTCAAACTCGGTGGGACTGATTTTGGTAATAGGCAACCTAAGTATTGGTCAAGCAAACTCGGTGGGACCGGCTGAACAAACTCGGTGAGGCTGAAATTGCTGCAACAGGTCGCAGAGAATTTGCAAGCCCATCTCGGTGAGACCGAGATCCCATCGGTGAGACCGAACTGATTAGGGTTTGGCAGTGGCTGTATCAGCTGAACTCCGTGGCGCCGGATAGATCAAATTGGTGGGGCTGAGTTTGACTTTTAGGTTTAGGACATATGTGGATATGAGAAAGTGGTTGAGGGTTTTGGAGCATATCACTAAGCATTTTGAGCAAGCAAGCCATTAACCAACACCTCATCCCCTTTTAATAGTATTGGCTTTCCTATGGACTCAATGTGATCTTGGATAACTAAAATGAAAATGTAGAGTCTTGAGCTTTTGCTAGTGTTTGTCCTTAGCATCTTGAAGGGGTTCCACATCCTCTTATCCATGTCCATGCCACTCAAATGTTGAACTTATCTAAAATATACTAGGTAGAAGTATTAGTCCAACAAGAGATATGTTGACATTAATTATTGAAATCACCCAGGGAGCACTTGTGCTTTCAAAATATGATAAAGAGTAGACCTGGGGCCCGTAGATTTCACTAGTGGCTTCTCTCGAGAAAACTAGCATAGGGCGGGTAAACAAATTATTGTTGGGCAATTGATAGAACTTTAGATAATTATGACGGTATCCAGGCAATGATAATTATATAGGCATCACGTCCAAGATTAGTAGACCAACTCCTGCCTACATCTACTACTGTTACTCCACACATCGACCACTATCCATCATGCATCTACTGTATTAAGTTCATGGAAAAACAGAGTAATGCAATAAGAACAATGACATGATGTAGACAAGATCTATAGGAATAGACCCCATCTTGTTATCCTTAATGGCAACGATCAATACGTGTCTTGTTGCCCCTTCTGTCCCTAGAACACCGCACGACCGAACCCATCACAAAGCACCTCTTTCCATGGCAAGAAAAAATGATCTAGTCGGCCTAACTAAACCAAATATTCTAAGAAGAAATACGAGGCTATAAGTAATCATGCATATAAGAGATCAAAACTCAATTAACTTTCATGGATAAAATAGATCTGATCATAAACTCAAAGTTCATCGGATCCAAACAAACACACCGCAAAAAGAGTTACATCAAATATATCTCCAAGAGACCATTGTATTGAGAATGGAAAGAGCGAGACAGGAAGCCATCTAGCTACTGCCTAGGGACCTGTAGGTCTACAATGAACTACTCTCGCATCATTGGAGAGGCACCAATGAGGATGGTGAACCCCTCCGTGATGGTGTCTAGATTGGATTTGGTGGTTCTGGAACTTTCATCAGCTGGAATTGTGTTTCGTCGACTCCCCTAGGGTTTTTTGATTTTCGAGGTATTTATAGAGCAAAGAGGCGGTGCGAGAGGGAGCCCAGGTGGGTACAACCCACCAGGGCGCACTTGGGCCCCCAGGCACACCCATGTGGGTTGTGCTCCCCTCGGAGCCCCCCTCTAGTACTTCTTTGGCCCAATAGGTGTCTTCTAGTCCGGAAAAAACTCGAAAAAGTTTCGCTGCGTTTGGACTCCGTTTGGTACTGATTTTTTGTGAAGTAAAAAAACAAGGAAAAAACAGCAACTAGCACTGGGCATTATGTCAATAGGTTAGTCCCAAAAAATGATATAAAGTTGCTATAAAATGATTGTAAAACATCCAAGAATGATAATATAACAGCATGGAATAAGCAAAAATTATAGATTCGTTGGAGACGTATCACTATGTCACGGGGATGCCGGAACACGACAACGAGAAAAATGGAACAAAACCGGTAACGAGGATTTCAGTATAGTGAGCATGTGTCGACTCAGGAGGATACTGATGCATCCCATGTTTTCTAAAGTATCACGAAGCAAAGGGAACATCACGTGATAACTAAAGTTCACTCGAATATCATTTGTGTGCTCATAGGGATCGATATGGACGTCCACGGTTCTGCTATCGGCCATTAAACAAAGGAGTTTCGTTCATGTCTATGAGTTACCGAACCTACGGGGTAACAAGCTTAAGGAAGTCACTATCTGTTGAGTGTTGGTAGGACGGGAGTGATGATAATATATTTATGGAATTGTTTCATTAACATTCGAAATAGTTCTGAGAGGACCCGAAAGCGTTTCTAGGTCACTGAAAGGGTTTCAGAGAGTATCGGGTGATAACAAGTATTACTGATACATATACATATATAGGTGGAAAATGTTTCGAGATGTTAAATTATATATAAAATGGTCTGAAAATGTTTAGAACACTTCTATATTTTATTTAGTACGGGCCTAAGAAGGTCAAGTGGTGGAACGCAATTTGGGCCACCAGGCCCAAGTGGACGAGCTCCACCCCCCTTATGGAAGGGGAGGCCGAATTGGATTAGGATTTCTCCTCCCCCTTGGTCGGGGCCCCAAGGAGGAACTTTCCCTCCTTGGTGGCTTCCATCTCCCTCCCCTCCAACCTATATATACTAGGGTTTTTTGCTCTTCTGTATATACAAGTTTTGGAGCCTCCTCTAGTTCTGCTAGTTCTAGTTCTAGTTGGTCCTAGTTGACTAATTAGAGGTAGACTAATCTTCATAATTAGAAGCCTCGTGTGGTTCTAATATCTTCCCTCTAATTCTCTATAAACAATTAGCTCTGGATGGTGAATCGCTACCGGATCATGAAGACTGCACGCTTGCAACCAAGTAGAGAGGTCGTGCTTTCGGGCTTGGGTTCGAGGGACTGTTTGTGGGCGGTTCACGGGATCGTTCAATGACGGTTCAAGGGACGTCAAGTATGATCTACACCAACATGTTCTTCTTCCGCTACAACTCGGTGTCAGTAACGATCATCATCCCGACCCGTTGTGCATCTTCATATTGATCTTGGGTGTGCGTAGGCACAATTTTTTTTATTTTCTACTATGATTCCCAATAGTGGCATTATGAGCGGTTATATGAGTAGATGCAGGTTGCGATCTAGATCACATGTAGATGTGAGGGTGAAAGTGCACCTAACCCCCGGGTGGTTTTGGTAATTCATAACAACATATAGCTCATTGAACTAATATCCATTCAAGTTTAATATTTCAGAAAGTTCAATGAATGGCATGGCATGGCCTAGAGATGTGGACCCCTCAAAATGCTAAGGACACATATTGGCAAAAGCTCAAGACTCTTCATTTTATATTTTAGTGATCCAAGATCACATTGAGTCCATAGGAAAGCCAATACTATTAAAAGGGGATGAGGAGTTGCTTAATGGTCTACTTGCTCAAAGTGCTTAGTGATATTGCTCCAAAACCCTCAACCACTTTCTCATTTCCAAATATGTCCAAAACTTGAAGTCAAACTCGGCCCCACCGAAATGATCCATCCGGCGCCACCGAGTTCATTTGAGATAGCCACCGCCAGAAACCCTAACACTTCGGTCACACCGATACGGATCTCGGTCTCACCGAGATGGCCTTGCAAACTCTCTGTTTCCCTTTGTAACATTTCGGTCTCATCAAAATGAGCGATTGATCACACTGAGTTTTCTTGACCAACTCTCTGTTTGATCTTTGCTGAAATCAGTCTCATTGAGTTCAAGCAATCAGCTTCACCGAGATGAGGTTTTTCCCTAGCCCTAGCACATCGGTCCCACTGAGTTGTTTCAGTCGGTCCCACCAAGATTCCTAACGTTCACATTTTGAACTAAATCAGACTCACCAAGTTCTTCTATTCGGTCTGACCGAGTTGGGTCAAATGTGTGTAATGGTTTGATTTTGTTTGGAGGCTATATATACCCCTCCACCCCCTTCTCCATATGAGAGAGAGCCATTAGAACGTGCCTACACCTCCACTACTCATTTTCTAAGAGAGAGCCACCTACTCATGTGTTGAGACCAAGATATACCAATCCTACCGCAAGAATCTTGATCTCTAGCCTTCCCCAAGTTGCTTTCCAATCAAATCATCTTCCAGCATAGCCAAATCTGTGTGAGAGAGAGTTGAGTGTTGGGGAGACTATCATTTGAAGCACAAGAGCAAGGAGTTCATCATCAACACAACATTTCCTTTTGGAGAGTGGTGTCTCCTAGATTGGTTAGGTGTCGCTTGGGAGCCTCCGACAAGATTGTGGAGTTGAACCAAGAAGTTTGTACGGGCAAGGAGATCACCTACTTCATGAAGATCTACCTGAGTGAGGCAAATCTTTCATGGGTGATGGACATGGTGGGATAGACAAGGTTGCTTCTTCATGCACCCTTTGTGGGTGGAGCCCTCCGTGGACTCACACAGTCGTTACCCTTCGTGGGTTGAAGTCTCCATCAACGTGGATGTATGATAGCACCACCTATCGGAACCACGCCAAAAATCTCCATGTCGTCATTGCGTTTGCACTCTCTAAATCCTTCCCTTCACCTTCATATGCAATGTTTTAATTTCCACTTCTACACTCTTAGAATTGCATGTGTAGGTTGATTGCTTGACTTGTATGTCACAGCCCTAGCTTAGTCTTGCATGTCATTGCATAATCTCCATGCATCATGTTTAAATTATTTTGAAACTTGAAATGGGGATGTTTTAAACCCTAGCATCAATGAAATTCAAATAGGTTCAACTAAAATAAATAAATATATTTTCAGGAACCCAAATGGCCTTCAAATATGTTCATCATTTTTGGAAAAATGCTGGAAACATTAACCGGAGATGATGCACATTTTTCCATGACATTTGGATTTTTAACTAATTCAAACATATTTGAATTTGAGCTTTTTAAATACTATATATATATATTTTAGATGCTCCAAAAATGTTGGAAATTGTCAAGGGTCACTGGAATAATTCAGAAGACACCCATAATTATTTCCAGGATTTTATGAACTGGTTTAGTATTTATGTTAAACCAGATCATAAAAACAGAAAACACAAAACAGGAAACAACAAAAAAAGAACAGGAACTTACCTGGCCTACCCGGTGGCCCAGCAGGACTGGCCCAGCCGCGGCCTAGCCCACCTGGCGCCCATGTCATCTTCCTCCTTCACCAGTAGACAGAGAGCATGGCCAATGCGCGCGGACACACGCACAACCACGACCAGCCTCCCTGCCTACTCCCTCGCTGCCCTGGATGCTTCCAGCATCGACACGAACCCTGCTGCACCCATCTCGCTCTCTCCCTCTTCCTCACCCCTTCCCTGGATCCCTCTCTCTCACCCCGAGCAGAGCTCGTCGTCGCTGACGCCGTTTGCCACGACCACCGTGCTCCCATTGCCTCCCCGTGCTGTCCATGATCTCCACCATCGTCCGCCGCTTTGCCCCACCCTGGCCTCGAGCGCTGAGACAGCCTGCATCGCCGGCTGCCTCGTCTTCTTCCTCCTCGGTCACCGGGAGCCGCACCCGTCGATTCGCCACTATCTCTCCCTCCCCGAGCTCGTCTTCTACCTCGTCCAACCCGCTGTGAGCTCCTACGCCATCCCCCTTACTTCCGCGCTAGTTTACCTTGCCTGGGCCGTAGTTTCGCCGGAGCCACGAGCTCCTCGCCGCCGGTGATGATGCAGACGAGGTCATGGGCACTACAACCCATGTCCGTGCACACCAGTCACTACAAAAAAATACACTTCCGTGATGATACGTGTTTGTCACAGTAGGTCGCGTTTTTTTTCATGCATGTACATCCATGAAAAATTTATGACAGAATCAAGATAGTCATACCTGTGCTGTCGTAGAAGTGTTCCATGACATTACCAAAATTATCATCACGGAAGTGTCCACTTCCATGACGATAAATCACGCGTCACAGAAGTGCTTTCGTCAAGGGTGGCCGACACGTGGCATCCACCGTAACAGAACACCGTTAAGCTACCGGGTCAGGTTTTGGATCCGGTAACCTGTTAACAGCCCCGACCAATGGGGATTTTCCACGTGTAAAATCATCATTGGCTGGAGGAAACACGTGTCTGCTCATCGTTGGGACAAATGTCATCCACTCATTGGACAGAAGGCGCCTATGATACGTCGACACGTGGCACGGCCCAACAGAGGCCCATTCCTGTGAAAAGGCCGGCCCATTTGACTTGGTCAAAATGTGGCGGGCCGGCCCATGGAAAGCCTGTTAATGGCCTGTTCGCATATAGACCATTTACAGCCCGCTAACCCAAGGCCCATTACGCCCTATCTGAATTAGGCCCAGTAGCGTCATCTGGGCCACCCAATATGATTCCAGCCCATTTTCACTTCTACCCCATGTATGGCCCATGACGTCTTTCGGCCCCTATGTAACTCTTGGCCTATTAACGGCCCGTGGTGAAACTAGCCCGTAATGAACAATGTATCACTTTACACCCATTAACGGCCCGTGGTGAAACTGGCCCGTAATGAACAGTGTATCACTTTATACCCATTAACGGCCCGTTATTCCGTTGGGCCGTTTCCAGCCCATGTTATCTTTCGGCCTTCTTTGAGCCCATTTATTCTTGGGCTCATTTCCAGCATTCGTTTACTTACGGCCCATTACTGTCATTTTCTGCTTGTGGGCCAAATTCAGCCCATGGTTACAGTCGACCCGTTTGTGGTCCGTTAATACGTTGGGCCGTTTTCATAGCATCATGAAATATGGCCTATTAACGATGGCCCATTATGGTCGGCCAATGAACGGACGATTCCAACTCTAGCCCGTTTATGGCCATAATGCGGCCTGTTATTGGCCCATGTTATCATATTGCCCGTATAAGGCCCATTGATGATACGGCCCGTAGAAAGCCCATTGTTTCTACGGCCCTTAGAAGGCCCATTGTTTCTATGACCCGTAGAAGGCCCACTATTTCTACGGCTCGTCGGAGGCCCAGTGTCACTACAGCAAATATTAGCCCATGGTTATTGTAGCCTAGTTTTAAAAAAATAGGTTATTGCAGCCACTAGCAAACCGCGGAAAAAGAACTGCAATGACTACAAGCAAACAAATAAACAAGACAACAAGGAAATAAATAAGCAAGCAACTTACTCTAGGCTATCACGGCTATCACATATTACATCCACTGGGCATCAAAGTTCGCCACCAGTGCAAATAAATGCACCTACAAAAGAATATACAAAACTAAGAGCACTTCAGAAGGCACTAGGCCTGGCCAGAAAGGGCCCCCCAAATAGCTGAAGAAGCTGAGTAGACCTCAGTTGTGTCAACGATAGATGCATCAACACTAGATTTAAGGCTTGATGGTGCGCACGGCAGTCCTCTGACATCTTCATTGCATCTTTGACTTCAAGTCGGAGCTGAGCTGAAGCAAGCCTCTCCGCTTTAAGTTGAGACTGAAGAAGTCGAACTGATTGAGGCAGCGACTACACAGAGGTTGTCTCACACCTGTTGGTGAGTAGCTTCAACTCACTGTCTTCATCAAGATAAGACCTTGGGGTCATCTCGCTGTCCACAAGATGGTTTGGCTCACTATCTTCCCTAAAGTTCTGCCTGGCGTAAGAGATACGACTCTGAAAGAGAAACAAGGAGGCACGTAATAGGTTTCACAATTATATAAGCAAATAAATGGATCTGTTCTGCATTAGGAACATGTTTTTACAACTACAATTTGAAACTGGTAGTTGTTGCAAACATCCAATCAGATCTAAACAGCAAAGCAAACAGCGGTGGAGGAAATGATGCCTATCCAAATCTATACTAGAACAAAGTTTGAAGGCTTGAGAAGTATGAAGTTACATTACATGTTAACACGGGCTGGACAAAGCCCTTCTCCATGTTGATGGAAGGATAATTCAATAAATTCCCGAAAGAAAATTCTTTATAAGCATTGCCATTATTCTACATTTTGCAAAAGTAAATATAGATCAAATAATATTGGAAGAAACAGAGGAAAATGAATCTCAGGTGCAGACTGATGATACATAATCAAATAGCAATTAATTAAGTACAGTGTTTCAAGGCAAAAGGGAGAGAGGCACTGACGAGAGCAATGCAAAGCCCATTATTGTTTTGAGATCGTATGATCCTTTGAGCAAGGAGATTCATCTGAAATTAGTTTTCATACAAGAAAGAAGGTAAGGCACAAGCAGAAATTTAGGAGTTCAAATTTTGAATTGATATCATAGACAGTACCTGACGCTGCGCTCCCAGCAGTTCTAATAGGGGTTTGGCCACTGGAGTAGGGGTAAAGTGTGGTACAATTGGGCCTGTGTTTTCCGTGGCTGCTAATCTATCTGATTTAACAGGTATCACTACCTTTTCCAAATACCTAGTTTGTACTCCTTGAGGATCTGCACTCACCCTCTTCCTTTTGGACATCTATTACGAAAGAACAACATTTGACTAGAAAAACATAGTGTGATGACACATGGAATAGGTACAGGAAATGGATAGGTATGGCATATAATCATATATGATGCTTAAACTAAGCAGATGGTGTAACAAAGTAGAAGTAATGCAAGAGGTCAGATGCAAAATATGTGCGACCAATACAACTTTGCAAAGCTAGAGCAAGCACCTTGATGGGTGAATAAGATAGGCCATCCTCCACCATGCCAGTTTGTTAGCCAGTGAATCGTTCTGCAATATTCCTCTCGTGCACCCATTCTCATATTCATTTTGATAATGTTCAATATCTGACATGCATGAAAACATAAAAACAAGTGAGATTTTCTTTGTAATGCAGAACTGATTCTAATCCAATACTGCCTCCCTGTAAACCCCCTTGTGCTATCTTTGTAATTCTTTTAAAAGATGCCATGCATGCTATAATTTGTTCTGTGCATTAATATAATGTGGCCTACTACTCAAAATATGAGAGCTCCAGAAGTGATGACACTTCGCAGATGATAGCTTCAACATATAGTAAAGAAGAACAAGTCGACCTGACCTGACAGATTCAAAATATACTAAGGGAGAACAACTCGACCTGACCAGTCGACCGCAAGAGAAGAGTATCATCTTAAAGAAGAGCAGAATAGCAAGCAGATTGAAGATATTACAAGTCTTTCAATACAATGTCGGTTGGCCACCCATGATGAACCAGAGCGCACAAAGAAATACTATTCTTTTTGGTCTCTCCATATGTGGCTCACATGCATTTCAAAACTAAAGTAGGAACATTTAGCTCACCAATTAAACATCTCTCAGTTTTACTAATATCAGCAATAATATCAGATATGAATTTGTACAACTAAGCTTGTTTAGCTCGATGGGTGGAGCAGTGCTATTACGACACGAACCACGTAGGCTGATTGTGGTCATCACAAAATGGGTAAAACATAAGCATGATGAGTACTGTGTTGACCGTGGCAGTGGGTGTTGGAAATATGCCCTAGAGGCAATAATAAATTGGTTATTATTATATTTCCTTGTTCATGATAATCGTTTATTGTCCATGCTATAATTGTATTGATAGGAAACTCAGATACATGTGTGGATATATAGACAACACCATGTCCCTAGTAAGCCTCTAGTTGACTAGCTCGTTGATCAATAGATGGTTATGGTTTCCTGACCATGGACATTGGATGTCATTGATAAAGGGATCACTTCATTAGAAGAATGATGTGATGGACAAGACCCAATCCTAAGCATAGCACAAAGATCGTGTAGTTCGTATGCTCAAGCTTTTCTAATGTCAAGTATCTTTTCCTTAGACCATGAGATTGTGCAACTCCCGGATACCATAGGAATGCTTTGGGTGTATCAAATGTCACAACGTAACTGGGTGGCTATAAAGGTGCATTACAGGTATCTTCGAAAGTGTCTGTTGGGTTGGCACGAATCAAGACTGGGATTTGTCACTCCGTGTAAACGGAGAGGTATCTCTGGGCCCACTCGGTAGGACATCATCAAAATGTGCACAATGTGACCAAGGGGTTGATCACGGGATGATGTGTTACGGAACGAGTAAAGAGACTTGCCGGTAACGAGATTGAACAAGGTATCGGTATACCGACGATCGAATCTCGGGCAAGTACAATACCGTTAGACAAAGGGATTGTATACGGGATTGATTGAGTCCTTGACATCGTGGTTCATCCGATGAGATCATCGTGGAACATGTGGGAGCCAACATGGGTATCCAGATCCCGCTGTTGGTTATTGACCGGAGAACATCTCGGTCATGTCTGCATGTCTCCCGAACCCGTAGGGTCTACACACTTAAGGTTCGATGACGCTAGGGTTATAAAGGATGCTTGTATGTGGTTACCAAATGTTGTTCGGAGTCCCGGATGAGATCCCGGACGTCACGAGGAGTTCCGGAATGGTCCGGAGGTAAAGATTTATATATAGGAAGTCCTGTTTCGGCCATCGGGACAAGTTTCGGGGTCATCGGTATTGTACCGGGACCACCGGAAGGGTCCCGGGGGCCTACCGGGTGGGGCCACCTATCCCGGAGGGTCCCATGGGCTGAAGTGGGAAGGGATCCAGCCCAAAGTGGGTTGGGGCGCCACTTCCCTCATGGCCCATGCGCCTAGGGTGAAGGGGGAACCCTAAGGAAGAGTCCTAGGAGGGGAAGGCACCTCCTAGGTGCCTTGGGGGGGAGGGAATCCTCCCTTTGGCCGCCGCCCCTTTCCCATCTAGGGCTGCCGCACCCCCTAGGGTGGGAACCCTAGAGGGGGCGCACCCTCCTCCCTCTCCCCTATATATAGTGAGGCCTAGGGCTGCCCATAACACGTGATTCGATCTCTGCCTGTTGGTGCAGCCCTCCCTCTCTTTCTCCTCATATCTCGCGGTGCTTGGCGAAGCCCTGCAGTATTGCCACGCTCCTCCATCACCACCAAGCCGTTGTGCTGCTGCTGGATGGAGTCTTCCTCAACCTCTCCCTCTCTCCTTGCTAGATCAAGGCGTGGGAGACGTCACTGGGCTGTACGTGTGTTGAACGCGGAGGTGCCGTCCGTTCGGCACTAGGATCTCCGGTGATTTGAATCACGACGAGTACGACTCCTTCAACCCCGTTCTCTTGAACGCTTCCGCTTAGCGATCTACAAGGGTATGTAGATGCACTCTCCTTCCCCTCGTTGCTGGTTTCTCCATAGATAGATCTTGGTGATACGTAGGAAAATTTTGAATTTCTGCTACGTTCCCCAACAGTGGCATCATGAGCTAGGTCTATTGCGTAGATTCTTTGCACGAGTAGAACACAAAGTAGTTGTGGGCGTTGATGTTGTTCAATATGCTTACCGTTACTAGTCCAATCTTGTTTCTACGGTATTGTGGGATGAAGCGGCCCGGACCGACCTTACACGTACTCTTATGTGAGACAGGTTCCACCGATTGACATGCACTTGGTGCATAAGGTGGCTAGCGGGTGCCAGTCTCTCCCACTTTAGTCGGAACAGATTTGATGAAAAGGGTCCTTATGAAGGGTAAATACTAATTGACATATCACGTTGTGGTTTTGCGTAGGTAAGAAACGTTCTTGCTAGAAACCCATAGCATCCACGTAAAACATGCAAACAACAATTAGAGGACGTCTAACTTGTTTTTGCAGGGTATGCTATGTGATGTGATATGGCCAAAAGGATGTGATGAATAATATATGTGATGTATGAGATTGATCATGTTCTTGTAATAGGAATCACGACTTGCATGTCGATGAGTATGACAACCGGCAGGAGCCATAGGAGTTGTCTTTATTTATTTATGACCTGCGTGTCAACTTAAACATCATGTAATTACTTTACTTTATTGCTAACGGTAGCCATAGAAGTAGAAGTAATAGTTAGCGAGACAACTTCTTGAAGACACGATGATGGAGATCATGATGATGGAGATCATGGTGTCATGCCGGTGACGATGATGATCATGGAGCCCCGAAGATGGAGATCAAAAGGAGCAAAATGATATTGGCCATATCAGGTCACTATTTGATTGCATGTGATGTTTATCATGTTTATGAATCTTGTTTACTTAGAACGACGGTAGTAAATAAGATGATCCCTTACAACAATTTCAAGAAGTGTTCTCCCCTAACTGTGCACCGTTGCTACAGTTCGTCGTTTCGAAGCACCACGTGATGATCGGGTGTGATAGATCCTTACGTTCACATACAACGGGTGTAAGACAGATTTACACATGCAATACACTTAGGGTTAACTTGACGAGCCTCGCATGTACAGACATGGCCTCGGAACACGGAGACCGAAAGGTCGAGCATGAGTCGTATAGTAGATACGATCAACATGAAGATGTTCACCGATGATGATTAGTCTGTCTCACGTGATGATCGGACACGGCCTAGTTGACTCGGATCATGTAATCACTTAGATGACCAGAGGGATGTCTATCTGAGTGGGAGTTCATAAGATGAACTTAATTATCCTGAACATAGTCAAAAGATATTTGCAAATTATGTCGTAGCTCACGCTATAGTTCTACTGTTTAGATATGTTCCTAGAGAAAAATTAGTTGAAAGTTGATAGTAGCAATTATGCGGACTAGGTCCATAAATTGAGGATTGTCCTCATTGCTTCATAGAAGGCTTATGTCCTTAATGCACCGCTCAGTGTGCTGAACCTCGAACGTTGTCTGTGGATGTTGCGAGCATCTGACATACACGTTTTGATAACTACGTGATAGTTCCGTTAAATGGTTTAAGTAGAGGCACCAAAGACGTTTTTCGAAACATCGCGGAACATATGAGATGTTTCGAGGGCTGAAATTGGGATTTCAGGCTCGTGCCCACGTCAAGAGGTATAAGACCTCCGACGATTTTCTTAACCTGCAAACTAAGGGAGTAAAGCTCAATCGTTGAGCTTGTGCTCAGATTGTCTGAGTGCAACAATCACTTGAATCGAGTGGGAGTTGATCTTCCAGATGATATAGTGATGTTTCTTCAAAGTCATTGCCACCAAGCTGCTAGAGCTTCATGATGAACTATAACATATCAGGGATAGATATGATGATCCTTGAGGTATTCGCGATGTTTGACACCGCGAAAGTAGAAATCAAGAAGGAGCATCAATTGTTGATGGTTGGTGAAACCACTAGTTTCAAGAAGGGCAAGGGCAAGAAGGGATACTTCATGAAACGGCAAATCAGCTGCTGCACCAGTGAAGAAACCCGAGGTTGAACCCAAACCCGAGACTAAGTGCTTCTGTGATAAGGGGAATAGCCGCTGGAGCAGAACTACCCTAGATACTTGGTAGATGAGAAGGCTGGCAAGGTCGATAGAAGTATATTGGATATACATTATGTTGATGTGTACTTTACTAGTACTCCTAGTAGCACCAGGGTATTAGATACCGGTTCGGTTGCTAAGTGTTAGTAACTCGAAATAAAAGAGCTACGGAATAAACGGAGACAAGCTAAAGGTGAGCTGACGATATGTGTTGGAAGTGTTTCCAAGTTTGATGTGATCAAACATCGCACGCTCCCTCTACCATCAAGATTAGTATTAAACCTGAATTATTGTCATTTGTTGCTTGCGTTGAGCATAGACATGATTGGATTATGTCTATCGCAATACGGTTATTCATTTAAGGAGTATAATGGTTACTCTATTTATTTGAATAAAACCTTCAGTGGTCTTGCACCTAAAGGAATGGTTTATTGAATCTCGATCGTAGTGATACACATGTTTTATGCCAAAAGATATAAGATAGCAATGATATTACCACTTACTTGTGGCACTGCCATGTAAGTCATAATGGTATAAAACGCATGAAGAAGCTCCATGTTGATGGATCTTTGGACTCACTCGTTTTTGAAAAGTTTGAGACATGCGAACCATGTCTATTGGTGTATATGCATGAAGAAACTCCATGCAAATGGACCGTTTGAACTCACTTGATTTTGAATCACTTGAGACATGCAAATCATACCACATGGGCAAGATGACTGAAAGCCTCGTTTTAGTAAGATGGAACAAGATAGCAACTCGTTGGAAGTAACACATTTTGATGTGTGCAGTCCAATGAGTGCCGAGGCATGTAGTGAATATCGTTATGTTCTTACTTCACAGATGATTCGAGTAGATGTTGAGAATATTTTCTTGATGAAACACAAGTCTGAATTATTGAATGGTTCAAGTAATTTCAGAGTGAAGTAGAAGATCATTGTGACAAGAGGATAAAATGTCTATGATATGATCATAGAGATGGATATCTGAGTTACGAGTTTTGGCACGCAATTAAGACATTGTGGAAATTGTTTTACAATTAATACCGCCTGGAACACCATAGTGTGATGGTGTGTCCGAACATCATAGATGCACCCTATTGGATATGGTGCGTACCATGATGTCTCTTATCGAATTACCACTATCATTTATGGGTTAGGCATTAGAGACAACCACATTCACTTTATATAGGGTACCACGTAATTCCGTTGAGATGACACCGTGAGAACTATGGTTTAGAGAAACCTATGCTGTCATTTCTTAAAGGTTTGGGGCTGCGACACTTATGTGAAAAAAGTTTCAGGTTGATAAGCTTGAACCCAAAGCGGATAAAATGCATCTTCATAGGACACCCAAAAACAGTTGGGTATACCTCCTAATTCAGATCCGGAAGCAAAAGTGATTGTTTCTAGAAACGGGTCCTTTCTCGAGGAAAAGTTTCTCTCGAAAGAATTGAGTGGGAGGATGGTGGAGACTTGATGAGGTTATTGAACCATCACTTCAACCATTGTGTAGCAGGGCACAGGAAGTTGTTCCTGTGGCACCTACACAAATTGAAGTGGAAGATTATGATAGTGATCATGAAGCTTCAGATCAAGTCACTACCGAACCTCGTGGGACGACAAGGACGCGTACTACTTCGGAGTGGTACGGTGACCCTGTCTTGAAGGTCATGTTGCTAGACAACAATGAACCTACAAGCTATGGAGAAGCGATGGTGGGCCCAAATTCCGACAAATGGTTAAGAAACCATGAAATCCGAGATAGGATCCATGTATCAGAACAAAGCATGGACTTTGGTGGACTTGCCCAATGATCGGCAAGCCATTAAGATAAATGGATCTTTAAGAAGAAGACGGACGTGGACGGTAATGTCACCGTCTATGAAGCTCGACTTGTGGCAAAGAGTTTTTCACAAGTTCAAGGAGTTGACTACGATGAGATTTTCTCATCCGTAGCGATGCTTAAGTCCGTCGGATTCATGTTAGCATTAGCTGCATTTATGAAATCTGGCAGATGGATGTCAAAAACAAGTTTCCTTACCAGTTTTCGTAAGGAAAGGTTGTATGAAATACAATCAGAAAGGTTTTGTCGATCCTAAGGATGCTAAAAGGTATGCTAGCTCTAGCGATCCTTCCATGGACTAGAGTAAGCATCTCGGAGTTGGAATATGCGCTTTGATGAGATGATCAAAGATTTTGGGTTTATACAAAGTTTATGAGAAACTTGTATTTCCAAAGAAGTGAGTGGGAGCACTATAGAATTTCTGATGTGTATATGTTGTTGACATATTGTTGATCAGAAATGATGTAGAATTTCTGGAAAGCATATAGGGTTATTTGGAAAGTGTTTTTCAATGGAAAACCTGGATTAGGCTACTTGAACAATAAGCATCAAGATCTATAAGATAGATCAAAATGTTTAATAATACTTTCAAATGAGCATATACCTTGACATGATCTTGAAAGTGTTCAAGATGGATCAGTCAAAGAAGGAGTTCTTGCCTGAGTTGTAAGGTACGAAGTTAAGACTTAAAGCTCGACCACGGCAGAATAGAGAGAAAGGACGAAGGTTGTCCCCTATGCTTAAGACATAGGCTCTACAGTATGCCATGCTGAGTACCGGACCTGAAGTGTGCCTTGCCATGAGTCAGTCAAGGGGTACAAGAGTGATCCAAGAATGGATCACAGGACAGCGGTCAAAGTTATCTTTAGTAACTAGTGGACTAAGGAATTTTCTCGATTATGTAGGTGGTAAAAGAGTTCGTCGTAAAGGGTTACGTTGATGCAAGCTTGACACCTATCTGGATAGCTCTGAGTAGAGATACCGGATACGTATAATGGAGAAACAATTTAGAATAGCTCCAAGTAGAACAGTTATTTGGAATAGCTCCAAATAGAGCGTGGTAGCTGCATCTAGGAGATGACATAAAGATTTAGCACACACGGATCTGAAAGGTTCAGACCCGTTGACTAAAACCTCTCTCACAAGCAACATGATCAAACCCAGAACTCATTGAGTGTTAATCACATAGTGATATGAACTAGATTATTGACTCTAGTAAACTCTTTGGATGTTGGTTACATGGCAATGTGACCTGTGAGTGTTAATCACATGGCGATGTGAACTAGATTATTGACTCTAGTGCAAGTGGGAGACTGTTGGAAATATGCCCTAGAGGCAATAATAAATTTGTTATTATTATATTTCCTTGTTCATGATAATCGTTTATTGTCCATGCTAAAATTGTATTGATAGGAAACTCAGATACATGTGTGGATATATAGACAACACCATGTCCCTAGTAAGCCTCTAGTTGACTAGCTCGTTGATCAATAGATGGTTACGGTTTCCTAACCATGGACATTGGATGTCATTGATAACGGGATCACTTCATTAGAAGAATGATGTGATGGACAAGACCCAATCCTAAGCATAGCACAAAGATCGTGTAGTTCGTATGCTAAAGCTTTTCTAATGTCAAGTATCTTTTCCTTAGACCATGAGATTGTGCAACTCCCGGATACCGTAGGAATGCTTTGGGCGTATCAAACGTCACAACGTAACTGGGTGGCTATAAAGGTGCATTACAGGTATCTCCAAAAGTGTCTGTTGGGTTGGCACGAATCGAGATTGGGATTTGTCACTCCTTGTAAACGGAGAGGTATCTCTGGGCCCACTCGGTAGGACATCATCAAAATGTGCACAATGTGACCAAGGGGTTGATCACGGGATGATGTGTTACGGAACGAGTAAAGAGACTTGCCGGTAACGAGATTGAACAAGGTATCGGTATACCGACGATCGAATCTCGGGCAAGTACAATACCGTTAGACAAAGGGAATTGTATACGGGATTGATTGAGTCCTTGACATCGTGGTTCATCCGATGAGATCATCGTGGAACATGTGGGAGCCAACATGGGTATCCATATCCCGCTGTTGGTTATTGACTGGAGAACATCTCGGTCATGTCTGCATGTCTCCCGAACCCGTAGGGTCTACACACTTAAGGTTCGATGACGCTAGGGTTATAAAGGATGCTTGTATGTGGTTACCGAATGTTGTTCGGAGTCCCGGATGAGATCCCGGACATCACGAGGAGTTCCGGAATGGTCCGGAGGTAAAGATTTATATATAGGAAGTCCTGTTTCGGCCATCGGGACAAGTTTCGGGGTCATCGGTATTGTACCGGGACCACCGGAAGGGTCCCGGGGGCCTACCGGGTGGGGCCACCTATCCCGGAGGGTCCCATGGGCTGAAGTGGGAAGGGATCCAGCCCAAAGTGGGCTGGGGCGCCACTTCCCTCATGGCCCATGCGCCTAGGGTGAAGGGGGAACCCAAAGGAAGAGTCCTAGGAGGGGAAGGCACCTCCTAGGTGCCTTGGGGGGGAGGGAATCCTCCCTTTGGCCGCCGCCCCTTTCCCATCTAGGGCTGCCGCACCCCCTAGGGTGGGAACCCTAGAGGGGGCGCACCCTCCTCCCTCTCCCCTATATATAGTGAGGCCAAGGGCTGCCCATAACACGTGATTCGATCTCTGCCTGTTGGTGTAGCCCTCCCTCTCTTTCTCCTCATATCTCGCGGTGCTTGGCGAAGCCCTGCAGTATTGCCACGCTCCTCCATCATCACCACGCCGTTGTGCTGCTGCTGGATGGAGTCTTCCTCAACCTCTCCCTCTCTCCTTGCTAGATCAAGGCGTGGGAGACGTCACCGGGCTGTACGTGTGTTGAACGCGGAGGTGCCGTCCGTTCGGCACTAGGATCTCCGGTGAGTTGAATCACGACGAGTACGACTCCTTCAACCCCGTTCTCTTGAACGCTTCCGCTTAGCAATCTACAAGGGTATGTAGATGCACTCTCCTTCCCCTCGTTGCTGGTTTCTCCATAGATAGATCTTGGTGATACATAGGAAAATTTTGAATTTCTGCTACGTTCCCCAACAGTGGGATGGCAGATCTGAAGCTATAAACCGCACAAAGGGTAGTTAGCAACCGATGTTTGCTTTGAAATAACAACTAAGATTTGGTATGGACAAGAAAGTACGGTCAACAAGTGACAAAGAAATGCAATTATGCTGTCTCTCTATATGTCGCGACATGCATTTGGAAACTCAAGTGGGACCTTTAGCTAACCAATTAAATGTGTCGGTTAACTAATATCAGTATCATATCACAATCATATTTGAACAACTAAGCTTTTGAATTTTAGCTTGAAGGGTGGAGTAATGCCAGTACGACAGAAAGCACCTACGCAGATCATAGTAGAGTAGATAAAAGGGGAAAACCCTAAGCATCAAGAGAAAAATCAGGAAAGTGAAACTAGCTGGACCAGTGGGTGGCGCACATGCTTTTCGAAACGAATATAGGAACATTAGGTGACCAATTAAATGTTCTCTGTTTTAGTGATATGAGCATCATATCAGATTCGTATTTCAACACGTAAGCTTTGGGTTGAGGTCTTGAGGAGCAGTGCTAGCACGACATGAAGCACCTACGATGATGGTAGTGAATATAAAGGGGGAAACCATAAGCTTTACGAGTATAGTGCCCGTGCCATGGCGGATCTGAAGGTGCAAACCGGACAAAGCTACTTTGCAACCAATGTTTGCTTTCAACTAGCCACTACGATTTGGTACGGACAAGAAAAGTATAGTAAACAAATTACGATCTATTTTCCGGGTGAGATCAATAACTTAAGCACATATGGAAGAGTACCACCTCTCTTGCAACGCCGTGTAGGCCTATGCTGATACATTGAGGGTGCTGCGGGTGCGATGGCTGTTGGCGGCAGGGAAGAAATATTTAGACGGCAGACGGCCGGTTCGGGGGATATATCCTGTTGCCGTGGACGAGGCGGTCGTAGGAGCGGCAACGGCAAGGTGGACGACGGCGCTGATGAAGCGAGACGAGGCGATGAAAGGATCCTGGTCCAGCACCGTGGATGAGAGACGTCCATCTCTTGCAGTGGACGACGGGGTAGGGGTAGCGGCTCCGGCAAGGTGGAGGATGGGGTGGCGGACGGAGGAGGCTGGCCGCAGTGCGGAGGTTGTCGTGACACCGATGGTGTATGAATGGGGAAATGGAGGGGAGGGGGGGATCTCAAACTTTGGGACGCGCTTCTCTGAAATGGGGGAAAGTTACGAACTTATCCCCCGTTTAAAATTTCGGACATTGCGTCGGTTGGGGATAGGATGGTAATCTCGCATCTCCCAAATATTTGCCGGTAACTATTTTGGGCGAGGAGAGGGTGTTTTGTCGCCCACAGTTGGCGCCCATGGTGTATGAACGGGGCTGACAGGTAGGGCGGTTGTGTCACGTCTGATGGAAGTTACACATCTGCCCCTATTTAAAATATTGGCCTACATTGATTTCGGACGAGGAGAGTTTGTTTTGCCGCCCACCGTGTATGAATGGGGAAATGGAGGAAGAGACACATGTCTTTCGGAGGAGCTTGAATCAAATGTGTTTTGCCGCCCACGTTTGGCGCCCACCGTGTCTGAATGGGCTCAGAGGCCGTCGTGTCACGTCTGATTCAAGTTACTAGTCTACCCCTATCGATAGCAGTGTAAATCCGGTCGATAAGGATGTAAGTGTCAGGGGTAGACAGTAATTTCCATCTCGCAAACACTTGCTTTGGGCAGCCCACAAATTATAGTGGGTGTTTAGCCGCTTCGTTCAAAACTTGGGAGAATTAGCATTCACGTTTGCCCTGGGACCTGGCAAACTAAATTCAGATCCAATTTGTATTCAATTACGAATATCCACAGATAATTACACATTTTGTTATTTATTTCTTCAACACCACAACAAAGATTTTTTCCACCTTTATATATGATTATGATTTAGAAATGTCGTGATCTTCGAATTCAGTAGGTTGGATACACTCTGATTCAAACAGTTATTTCATCCAGTACAATATGCTCACACGAAAAACAGTTCACCTTATGTCAATCATACAAGTACTGAGGATTACCTCGCCTAAAAAAATTGGATCATTACAACACATGGACAACATGGAATTCCGGACAACATAGGGGGTCTTGCAACATAGTCCATTCAGAGACATGACACAACATGCAAGTACAATAATCTAATGACAATTTCAACTGGTATCTAAAGAAGAACCGAGATTACCTTGGGCTTCAGATAGCAGAAACAGCAGGACCTCCTCCATCTTCAAATGCAACATTCTTACTTCCTCCAATTCTTGGGTTGCTTGCATAATGCGTGCCGCTAATTCCGTAATTTCCAGCCTCAAGATAAAGATTACCTCATTCATGGTAGCCACACCATCTCTTTCTGCCTCTAGTAGAGCCTCAAGCACTATAATATATGTGATCAGACTGCTCTCCGGCGGTGTTGCCTCTGAACTTCTACCATCTGGTAACATGGATGGCGCACTGCTTCCACAAATAGATTCTGGGGTTGTACATTGTGTCCTAGTGTGAACGGCATCCTGAAAGGTTTCCGCTGGACATAAGTAAGAGATAGTTATCGTATGATCCAGGCAGTAATCTTACATGGTAAACGACAGACGAATTATTGCCGAGCATGGCAAACTATAATTGAATGGTTCGAAGCAGCATCAGCCGAAAAGAAATTAAAATGGTAAGATGAAACTAGGGATGTAAGTGGCAAATAAACGACATCCGCCAGTCCCATCTAGTTAGTTTTTGCTACCTCCCTAGTTCATTTTCCTCAAAAAACAAAAACTCTTTTGAACTATCATACCACTAGTGGACTTTAATCGGGATTAAACGGGACCCAGTTGACATCCCTAGTTGAAAGGGAGTGTACAACCATTATATTTAAGTTGCCAAGGCATCTAAGCAGTTGAAATAATCTGAGAAAGCACTTAACAGTGTGGCCTCATATAAACTACGAAGACAGTCTTGTGATGAAGTTGAGAGGAAAAGTTAAGGACTCAAATGAAATAGGCATGCATTTCTTTACGATAGTACATCAGGCATTGCTGACATATTGGCCAACTCAGGTATAGTGTAACAACAAACAAGCATTGGAATCAAGCAATACAACAAAGCAGACAACTGAACTATTTGTAATTCGGTAGGATTACACGTTGAGGGCACAAGCCAAGAAAGCAGCCCACTCGCATTACATTTCACATGTACTAAAACACATTGGCTTACCATATGTTGCTGTGAAGCCTAGCTGCTATTGCAATGTTCTTTGAAAATATCGTCAGCATCCCGTGGTTGCAAATCTAGTTGTTGTAGTTTATTCTGCACCATCTATTTAGGTAAAATTAATTTTAATCGCATGCATTGGTCCGAATTGATCATCAATGGTTCATCTAAACTAATGAAAGAAGGGTGTGTGCATACACGACAATATATCTGCTTCCCTCTATTTGTATGCTTGTTCGAGGTGCCAGCCCCAAAAGAACAAATATTTTGCTTGATGGGGTTGGCAGCTCTATAATTAATAGAAGCATCAAATTAGTCATGCAACTTGGGAAGATCAAGAACACACAAACAAGTATTGAACAGAGGTTTGGAGCAGTGATGTAATAGCTAGCATCATAAAATGTAGGGTAAAACAAACAAAAAGCAGTGGAACCACATGCTAGTTTGCTGATGTGTAATTAAGTATAGAGAACATTAACCAGTCTGATGGAACCAACAGGTGGCATCAGAACAAAACTAAAGCATATTAACTATATGTGCACTGGTATGTAATTTAGCACATGTAATATGTTCACTGCCAGAAGTATGGCCCTACAGGTGCAAGCAGAATAACGCGTCTCATGAAAAACTGAATGATGCCCTGAAGAAATTCAAAGGTGCGATGCTTATGCTAGGAAAGTGAACGTAGGCGCCGTCCGTTGGATGATAGTACCTGATTCTCGGCGGCGTATGGGTATCGTTGTCATACTTGATAGCTAAGGATCGTCGATGGTGCTCGTATTGCGGTTGAGTTTGGGCCGGCTGTCGCCGTCGCTGAAGCGGCTCTGGTGCTACGGTTGCGGCGCCTGTCGACATACAAGAAAGCTCATCTGTGGTAAGTGAACAGTTGCACGATAAAGAGAAAAACCGAAGGAGTACAAATCGAAATAACCTGATGAGGCTACGGCATCGGTAAAGCAGGGCTGGTGGAGTTGAATATGGCGTCCGTGGAGCGGGTCCGGTGCAGTGGACGAAGGCTTCGGCGGGCGCATTGTATAGTGCTTTCGGTGAGGCGGATCTGTTGCCGAGGACGAGGGCTTGTATGAAGGGCCAACAAAGGGGCGGACGAGGGAGTCAGTGAAGGGCCTACGCTGTGGTGGACGAGGGCGCCGGTTAAGCAGATCCGGTGTGGTGGGCCATGATGGTGGTCAAGGAGATCTGGAGCGGTGGACAAGCCAGTCGCTGAAGCGGCTCCGGTGAAGTGGTGAGTTGGTAGTTGGGGGTTCCAAGGTGCGGAAGGTAGATCTAGCGGGGTGTGAGATCCACCGCTGCGGCGGAGGACTAGATTCGGCGGCTTGCCGTGGTTGGGGGGGTGGGGGAGGGGAAGGGGAGGGGCTCTGGGAAGAATGTTGGGGGCAAAGAGGGGAAAACAATGGAGTTACCAAAGCAGCCCTTTTCCGTTCATGTGGTAGGGGTAAAACAGGAATATCGCAGGGCTAAACTTTCGGGCGCGTGATATTTCGATGTGAGCGGGAAGTTTGAGAGCTTTTGGCGCCTAAAATTATAAGTATTCTGCTCTCGTACGGCCGACTATGATATCGTGGCCGATAATTTGTTTGTTTTGCACGCAAAAAAGTGCAAGTTTTGAAAATCAATGTCTCCAACTCGAAACTTAGATTGTCCATTCAATTCAAATATGGATCATTGAGCTACTACAAGCAAATACCATCATACGGTCCAATTCAAATGAAATTCCAAATGTGTTTATCCTAAATATGATGACAAAAGCAAAAATGTGTATGTGTATGAATAAAGTGAATGATTATAAAGTTTGAACATGCCCGTATGTGTATATCTCTAGGTTTGATATATGAATTTGAAATC
This sequence comes from Triticum dicoccoides, assembly GCF_002162155.2. Taxonomy (NCBI): domain Eukaryota; kingdom Viridiplantae; phylum Streptophyta; class Magnoliopsida; order Poales; family Poaceae; genus Triticum; species Triticum dicoccoides. The sequence goes on from NC_041385.1 coordinate 438,600,504, forward strand.
ACGAAATTCCGGCTTAAAAAATGTACCTCTGTTTAAATGAATTACAAAAGCTAATGATGGAGTCAAATTCCAAAATTCCAATCTTAGGTTTGTAATTCTGGTACATCAAGGTATATCACGCATGTTCAAAAGTATCGTTATCTCATAGTACAAACTGTGAAACAAATTGATCAACCATGAGTGCACAATATCTCAATTACGCTAAAGTCCCTCAAATATAGACACCTCACTCTTTATCTGAAGTCACCCCCCACCACCACCACAACACACACACACACACATAGAGAAGTCGTTCTCTCCCCCAGACACCAACACACGAGCACATTAACACCCCTCTCTCTTGTAAAGTCCGGACCCCAAATAGGTCTCTATCACTTTGTCTCCCGGGCATGCACACATATCTTCCCTCGCTCTCTAGGTCTCCCGCTATCTCTCTTACCCAAGCACACACACTCTGTAGAGTGTATATTTCCCATACACACAAAACGTCGCCCCCAAACGTCTATCTCCCTAGTTATGTGGTTCTCGCGCACTCACCTCACACACCACCCCCACTGCAAACAAGCACACTTTGTCTCCTTGTGCACCACTCTCCTCTTTCTATCTCTCCCACATGCGGACCCGCCCCAGCTCCTTCCCTGTATACATATATGTCGTGACTCTTTGCATAGCTCCCTAATGTATAATCGTTCCCGATTTCACAAATTGTTCTCTACACCATCTATTCTAGATCTCTCATGAAGTCCCTATCACACGCACGATGACTCGCTTCCCCTGCGTCTCCATTCATAGGCCAATTTCGGACAACATCAACATTGTCTCCCTATATATACGCCATTTATGGACAAAAACGACCCCTCTCGCCCCTCTCTTCCTCTCTCTCTCTCTCTCCGTCTCTCTCTCTCTCTCTCTCTCTCTCTCTCTCTCTCTCTCTCTCTTCGTCGCTAGCTCTCTCTTTCTCTCGCTCTCACACCCCTCTCCCACACACACACACTCGATGTCTCTTCCAAATAGTCTGCTCCCCCCGCCCGCACCCGTGCTATCTCGCTACTACACATGTCACACCATTCCCCCTTCCCTTATACTAGGTTTACATCATCAGTGGTCTCTCTACTCCACATACACTCTCTCCCTGTCACACACAAACGCCTGCACAAACACACACAGACACGCACAAACACCCATTTATCTGGATCCTCATCTCTCCCCATGTCCGCATGTGTATCTCACACACTCACTCTCTAATTATGTATATGTGTCTCCACGTTACACAACACAAAGCCCATGTACATGTCTCTCTCTATCCTCCACACACATAGACACAAAGAATCTGTTATCATTGCCTCAATCTCTAACATATCGCACACGCACTCTCTCTCTCTCTCTCTCTCTCTCTCTCTCTCTCTCTCGCAAACACGCTCAACAAGGGTTTCCCCGTGAATAACTTACTGTCTACTCATCAATAGTCGTGGCAGTACGGCGAACACGAGACGTGAAAAAGAATAAATCTACACGTGCTTAGACCACCTAGTATGACTACTAGGACTAGAGAAAGCCAAAAAGTGCGCCGCCGTCACCCCCTCCTTGTCGGCGATGGGAAAATCTTTGTTTTACACAGTCGAGAAGTCATTGTGCTAAGGCCCCACATGCCGAGGCATTGAATAGAATGTAGATGCTAGTTTACGGAAGCAAGTATCGGCAATACATTTGTATCTCCATACTTATATTTCTTCTTTTATAAAAAACCGAGTTGGTGATGATGGTACGTGTGCCATCTTGCAATATAAACCGTCCGATCTATATCTGACGGATGGAAATTAAACTAAAAGATACCCGCACCCCTCTCCACATTTGCAGACAAGGCCTTCCCTCGTTCATCCTTATCTCCATCAAACCTCATTGTTGAGCAATTAAGAAAGGAAGCCTCTGGAACAAACTGGTCTAGTGGCTGCTACCGGCGTCGTCAATCCCCATGCCTCCGCTCAGTTCGACCACCAACCACCACCACACCCAACTCCTCTTCACCTTATCTCATATTTCTCGAGATATCATTAGTTTTTACACATGGGATTACTCCCGCAAGGGTAAATCACAACAAGTGTTTTTATAAAAAAATGCATCTTGATGTTCCGTTAATGCACGGATCTTGCTAGTACTCCTACACAAGACTAAGTTGGTGATGCTGGTGTGTCTGCCATCCGTCGTTTCTGACCATTAGATCTACATCTAATGATTATGAGGTAAGTTGTTGCCTTTTCTCACCAACATCCCACTTTTCTACCAATTTACAGAAAAACCCATAATTAGTATCTTAAAACCAACCACATCCCTCCCTGACCTCACCAAAACAGCCCAAGGAATATATTATAATTGAAACATAATATATCTCTAGTGCCATATGTCTATCAAAATTAGGGTGTTTTGTACCAAGTTTGTGAATAAGTATTATTCTAATTATGATTCGTTGCAACGGACATGAACATTGCTAGTATTTCCAACCATGTATTTTTTTCTAGTATTCCATAGTTTCGAGTTTTCCATCAAGATATTAGTCACTCATGGTTGATATTTACTTTCAATCATGTACACATATGCACGATGTAACTAGCCTTGCTTATTGGCTTCCAAAGCTTAACTTTCACTCCTACTTACAATATGTAGAGTATTTAACAAAAAACTATCACTTTCAACCAGCCCTAGGAAGAATCTATTGTACAAAAAATAGCAAAAACATACCCAAAATTTCTTAATCCACGCCAAAAACTACTACCTAGTACTCCTACCAATTAGGTTCGTTTAAACCCATTTATGACTGGGTTGGCCCACACGTCCGTGCTGACGAGGCAGCTTAAACCAACACATTTTGTTTGACCGTTGACATGAGGGACCCACATCTGACCTTCTATCCTGTTATTCCCCCTCAAATCATTATTTTTCCTGAACATTACTTCAAATAGTACTGATGCATGTTCGTCGGTGGCGCCGGTGATGAGCGAGTTGGCCGCCGCTCCGCTGGACGAGCCGAACGCCGCACTGGCCTCCGCACGGGTTGGCAGGCTGGCCCAAGCGTGACTCACGAGTGAGCAAGCCGCCGCGCTGGCCTTAGCTCGAGCCAGATGGCTGGCCTGAGCACGGCGCGCGCGAGCAGCCGCCGTGCTGCCGTGCCAATCTAGCTAGCAAACCTTGCAGACAAGCAGCTGGACGAAGCTATCTTGTCTAGCTAGTAGCCGCGAGCGCCGGACGGAGCTGGCATCCGGGCTGCCGCAACATGGGCTCTGCACCGCCGGTGGTTTTGACCTCGCCTTCTGCTGGTGGCGGTAGCTGCGTCCCATGGCCGAGGATGACTAGGTGGACGGGCCGGAGGTAGGAGGTCACTCGAGGATTTTGGTTGGTAAGAGCATGTACAATGGTTGATAAGGTAGTCTTATCTTAAGTCTGCCACGCATGCAAGTGGTAGTAGTTTCTTGGCATTTTAGTGGTTTCTTGCATTATTAGGGGTTTCTTGTAAAGAACAATGTACGTACTACTAGCGACAAAAGGCGATTCTAGGTTGCGTTGTACTCCAACGAGTACTACTAGTGGTCACGGGAGTGTATACCTCGTTTTGTGGGTTTGATCTCGGCCGAACACATGGCGACCTTTAAAAAAATAGTACTACTACACTTCGCTGCGAGCCAATATTTTACACGGGTAGTTTGAGTTTTGAAGTCAAACGGACGTGCGGCCCCACAATCTGGGTGCACTGGACAGCCTAGCCACGTGAATGGGTTTTCCTTCCTAGCATCCCGTGGCTCGCATGCTCGCCCTAGCCGCACCTCGCTTGCAACTTCCTCATCAGCTAGTAGCATATTTAAACTAGCGCCTCCCAATTAAGCACGAGGAGTCGGAAAAGCCTGGCGGGGCATTGGGAACTGTGCAATATGGCTCTGTATGTAAAGTGGTGTACTACTAGTACTCTGTAGCTTGTGGCGTTGCACGCATGGACTTCACTCCATTATCGGCTCTACTATAAAAGAAATTCCTCTTGACGTGTTTTTTTGAAACGGAGGCAAAAGCTTTGCTTCATCTCATTCATAAAGAAGGAACTACTAACAAAGTTCGACGAGATCCATTACACCTCCACAAATGGAAGCGAAATGCCTAGTCTCGCTGTATCAAATAACTCAAATGTTCTGCCCCCGTAGACCGCAGTAACCGTCACTGATAAACAGGCTGCTAGTGTGTGCGTGAGAGGAGCGGCTGAGTAGGCCAGCTACTCCTACGTGAGAGGAGCGGCTGAATATAGCACCGAGAGTAACCACTAGGCCACTACGCATGTGTACTTCCCCTGCATTGATAGTACAGTGATGGTTCTAGAGAACAGTAGTACCCTCCACTTCCAACTGTAGCTCCTTGGCCCTGAGATTCAAGAGTTCAAAACTGGTGCACTATACTATACTAGACTAGAAGTACAGTACATCACACTAATACTCGTAATTGAGAAAAGTAGTACTGGTACGGCTACAGTACGAGTACGTACTCCTCCGTCACATAATGTAAGATGTTTTTTGACACTAGTTGGCGTGTACAAAAAATTGCAAAAACATACCCAAAATTTCTTAATCCACGCCAAAAACTACTCCTAGTGCCAAAAATTTCTTACTAGTGCTATTATTTACAGTATAATACAATCCCATAACGTTCCATAATGCTAGTACTAGTAGTAAATAATAGCCTCACCCCTTCACTGAGGAATGATCTACAGTTGGAAGGGACGAGGCCCTGCGGTTACTACACTCTTATCTCCTCCTCGCCAGTTCCCCTCCCCCCGAAGAGAAGGCAGTTCGTCGCTGCTCCCATGGATTCGCCAGGCGGTTCTCCTCCTCGTCGGGGCTGGGAGACCTTGGACGACGATCCTCTGGGAGAAATCGCACGCCGCTCCGACGTCCTCACCGCCGCAAGACTCGGTGCTTCCTGCACCAACTTTTTCAAGACGCTCCTTAAACAGGTTTGGGAAAAGGCCATGCTTGTTGGTCTTCCATGCATCCTCGAGGAGAAGGTTCTTCTATGGGACAATCCTTCGAACAGTCCACCGCTCCCTGGCCATGGTTGCACGTTGACTCCGCTAGAGTTGCCGACATTGAGAGGTAGTCGGATTTTGTCCGATGAGCAGGTCAGTAATGGAGTTTGATCATGTGGTACTTAGTTATTCCCTTTCCATCCCGTAATTTCTCCGCTGCCCACCGTCTTATATATAGGTCTGGGTCGGTGCCAACAAAGATTGGCTTGCATACCTCCGGCCAGATACCACCATCATTTTGCACAACATCCACAGCAGTGTGGCCATTCCGGTAGACCCCTTCTCCACCATTGGGATCGGCCTTCCGGACTGGCTGGGCTTGAATACGTATGATGATGCCTACATGAGATTGAAGAAGATAGCAATTGCGGACCCGCTGACAAAGCAACGCGGCTACGACGGTTACTATCTCATCGCGGTGTTCGACATAAGGATTGCCATCAATGCAAGACGCAGTACGGCAGAGGGTGGCGCATGTTGGCGGCGGCAGATTTGTACCCCTACACGTTTGAAGACGCCGTGCGCCATCTAGGCCGCATCTTCGTCATGACAAGCCAGGGGACTTGTTTCATCTGGTTGCCATCCTACGGTACGGGAGATTACAAACGGAATGCACAAACCATCATTTGCATCCCTAACGGTACTCCATTATTTTGCAGGGACCAGTCATCCCCCGATCAAAATAAGATCGCCGATCCTGGATGTGCATTTGCATCCACGATTCTGTCTAACCTGGAACCTTGTAGCTGACTTTGGCATATTGGGATCAACTATCTTAGCAGTCGTTACCCATGGTACCACTGATGTGCAACATGGTCACACAATCTACCATGATCGGACCGTCACCCTACCCAGGTATTCCATTTTTTAACCCTCTCGCCTTATCTTTCATTGTTGTACTAGTAGTATACTTAGTACTACTAGTAGGAGTACTTTTTACCTTGGAGGACGCGTGTAGCTAGCTGGGCCCTTGAAGACTTGAACCCACTAGCTACCACCATTTTTGTTTTCCATGTCTTACTATCTCATCCATGTAGCCAAGAGTGGCTATATATAATAAGCCGGTTATTTTACTTCCTCTATACCGGAGTAGTACTATTTGCTCCACAGTATTACTGACCGCCATATTTGAGCACAACATTATTATGCATGGACCTTGACTATGTACATCACCATGTGTCCAGATCTGGGATGCCGCGTGTACCAGATGAACGGCGCCGAGTTCGACCCCCGTGATGCTACGTGGGTGCCGAGGAACACTCTTGGAGAGTACTCGCTTTTCATCGGGGACAGCTACCCCATTGTGAAGTGGATGCCACCTTCCGTGCACGACACGGAAGGCCTGCCGTTCATGAAGCATGGTTGTGTCTTCATTGTGCACCGCCGGATGAACGACATGCTAGGACACGCTATCCGTGATTTACGCCGCTTCAGCTTGGATGAGTCTCCATCGTGTGGAACCGGACTAGAAAGCTGTGACAATGATTCCCATTGCCCACCGCTATGGATCGTACCATGCATGAAGAACACCTGGGACTGGAACCTAGAGGAGGACATGCATGTAGCCCATCTATAACGTGTAAGTGGAGTACGGTAATTGTGAACGGTAGCGCTGTGAATATATGTAGATTAGTCGTGCACAAATTTATCACATGAATTGGAGATGAACTTGTGTGGCATACTGGCATTTGTCCTTTAGAATTTATTACTAGTAAATGTGTTATGTGTACGTGGAACTTGTGTGGTTGTTGCACGGGCTCCAACACGCTCTTTGAGAAAAAAAAGGTGGCACAACTTTGGATATACGTGACGTGGTGGCATCATACAGTAGCATCGTTCGCTATAGTTGTAGTACACTCCTACTAGGACGACAACTCCTATAAAACCTTGCGCTTGGCTCTTTGCCTCTTTGGGAGGTTCAACATTTCATACTCGTGTGAACCTTGCACTTGCCTCTTCGCCTCTTCGGAAGGTCCGACAATGATGATACTACAGTACAATATGCTTCTAGCAATCTAACACCGATTGAACTATTGACATCCACCGCGAGAGCGAGGGAGAGGAAGAGGGAGAGGGCGTTGTAGTCAGAACCCTCTCCTCGTCCTGCGAACCACCGCGCGCGTGGGCGAGGGAGAGGCGTAGTAAGCAAGCTTCTCCTCGTTCGGCGAGTTGACGGGACACATCAAAGCAGTACTAGTACTAGTAGTAGTCCATACTGCGTCCTTTCCGATTAATATGGCTTAATTTGAAACGAGAAAATACACTGGCGGTCAACGTATGTAACAATACGCTCTTTACGGTCACTATATATAGTTTTGCATCGATTATACGATCACTAGCTCATCGTAGAGCACCGTATTGCACCCTACTGACCGGCCACATAGTCGACGTGGCACTTTGTTGACTGGTTAAATTGTCATCTAGTTTCTGGGTCCCACCTGTCAGTTGGCGGAGCAAAGAAATCAGTTAAACAAAACTTTACGCAGGCGCCACACGAGTCCAACCCTTGCGCCCGAACCGCCCTGGCTGTGTATGTGAGTGCATGCACGTGTCCTCCCTCGGCCTTCCAACAAAGAGTGTACATCGGCTATAAAACAAAGAGTGTAGTAGTACATGATGTACATCTACACTTCCAATGCATTTAGCCTTTAATCTAAATCGATATTGATTGACTAATGCACCAACTTGTGCTGTAGGTATAGGCTACATGTCTATCCTTAATTACAGCATGCAACGGCCTTCATTTAATCTTCCTATCTCAATGGTCGCATGCACACATAAGTCTGCTACTTTTGGGCGTTAATTATACCCTGGTCAGTGTGTAAATCTCTAAATGTACAGTCTTTCACGGACGTAGGGAGTAGGTTGAGCACTTGAGCGTGAGCGTGTGTGTTGCGTTGTGTGCTGTGTGCCGCATGGGTGCGTGAGTGTTGCGTGCGTCCATGTGGAGTACTTGTGAGTGTTGCATGTTGCATGCATGCATGCATGCATGGGGCTTACTCCCTCCCATTGACATGTTCATATTTCAAGCTTCCTCTGTTCCCTCCATATGGTGATACTCCCTCTGTTCCCAAATACTCCAGTACAGAGTAAAAGCCTCCCTCTGTTCCCAAATACGGAGTATTTGTCTTTCTACAGATTTCAACAAGTGACTAGGTACGAAGCAAAATGAGTGAAGTGAGCGTAGAGGCATAGGGATACTGTAGAAAGGAAATCCTCGCGATCCATCATTCCCCATCTCGGTCAGAGAGAACTATTCAACTAGTATTCGCAGTGAAGTGACAATACACGCTGCAGCAGATGGGACACGTACTTAATAAGCTGAACCAGCGTGTTGGTGTTACTAAATCAGCCTTACCCAGTACTGCCATCATGTTTGCCAGTAGAGCATGCTTCCGCAAATATGCCTACGCACCTGTGTCCTCCATTAACTGACATATGGGCCCTCTTGTGGTAGACCCACATGTCATCGGTGTAACTATTTACACTCCGGAGGACGGTGCCTATATCCTGGTAGTAGTACTAGTAGAATTGAGATTTAATGCACTTTCTTCCCCGTCTTCCACTCTTCTTCCTCCTCTCTTCTTCTTCCTCCTCTCTTCCCCATCGTCAGCCGCACACCATTTACCCCCGCTCACTGCTCGCCCGCCCGCGCCATCTTCCTTGGTAGCTCGCGCGTACCATATCCCCCCGCTCACTACTCGGCCACACGAGGAGAAGCTTCTTCGCTCGCCCGCCCGAATCCACTTCCCCGCTGGCTCGCAGGCACCGAAAACCCCAATGGCAGAACCGACTGACACGCAGAGCCGCGATTGGAATTCCCTCCCCGATGTTCTCTTGGAGCAGATCTGTAGTCGTATGGACCTACTCAGCACCGTCCGTCTAGCCACATGCTCGGTGTCTTTGTACCGTCTACTCGTCTGCAACCGACCGGCTCTTTTCAAGACACCCTGCTTGCTGATGCCCGATCCTCGCAGGTGGCCCAGACACCGACTTGACGATCCTATGGAGGTTGCCGTGGTGCCCCTCGACATGCTACCACTACCCGTCCACCTATCCTTCATGCGCGGCCACTACTGGGCGGGCATGAAGGCTAACTGGATCGTCCTCATCCACCACACCGGTAGTCCGTGGCGTCTCGTGGATATCTACACCCAGCGAGAGATCACCCTTCCATCATTGGATACCGCCGACATCGAGCCTCGCGGCCCGCCGGACACTCCTGCCTACTACGCACGAGACGCGTCAAGCTTTTGGCTCGACCTTTGTTTGCAGAAAGTTGTAATCTGCGAAGTGCCCACACCATCAGAAGACTACATGGATTACAAGCTCATTGCCTTGTTCAACATGGCATTAGTCTATCTGGAATTCGGTCGCCATACATGGTTATGGCTCATCATCAATCCTGTTGAGGCAACATTTCTGTCTGATGCTATAGTGCACGATGGCATCGTTTACGCGGTCGACGCACAGATTGGCTGCCTATACGGGTGGAATCTATCGTCATGTAATTATTCTATCTCATCTCATCTTTACCTTATGAATACGACTGCCTGTTCATTTGTTACAAATTTAGAATGCATAGCATGTCTATAACCACATCATTGCTATATGTTCCTCTCATTTCCTAGATTTTTATGACCACACATGTTATTGTTAGAGTTGATATGAGAACAATTGGCATCTAATGATTGTTAGAATACATATTATGAGCATAACATCAAGATTGCTACACGTTACTCTCGTTTACTAGATTTTTATAACAACGCATGTTATTGCTTAGAGTTGATATGAGAATAGTAGTAGTAAGTGCTATGGTAGAATATGAGTAGGCACTGTCATAGTTGTTTTCCTCTCATTGTTACATGATGTTTGAACCATGACATGTTGCTAGAATATGAAAGCCATTGCCTTATTTTTTTAACTTGGGGTATGATTATGACCACGACATTGCAATTCTCTGTCTATGATATGTGTCACTGTTATAATAATCTTAATTCCACACATACTCTGAACATGATTGTTTATTTTTGTCCTTTTGGTCTCCAATTTGAGTTGTTGCAGTAGACGCAAATGCGCTGGCCTTCATGATTCCAGGACCTGGAATCATACCAGTCGATGGGTGCTGGTTTATCACTGGTTCAGCTGATGGTGGTCATTTGATGCTCATTCGCACATACCAAATTGACCAAACCATTACATCAAACCACATGCAGTATAATGCGTGGGGCGTTCGTGACATTGATGGCTATGGCTGCTTCGTGTTCGAGAAAAATCCCAGCTCCGTTGGGCCAGGCGTATTCAACTGGAGGCGGGTTTACAGCCTCGGCAACCACTCCTTGTTCCTCGGGCTCAATTATCCGATCATCCAACCAATCATCGATCATATCACCGGCGATGATTACTGTGTTATGCAACTTCCATTCGCGAGTGGGGGGCTATGTTTACACATCATACCATGGGTTTTATGAATCACCATATCCAAAGATTCGTCGACACAGCTTGTTGCCAGGTAATCTTCAGTGTGTGAAAGGCATCAAGCTTCCATGCGATGGATGGCTTTTGCAAACCCGACATGCGGCGATGTGGTTCATGCCAACAGCAAATATGCACAACTTGATTCGTGCTGATATCTAGACTGAGCCATGTATTCTGCTGCTGTAGCACGACCCTCTTTTGTTGGATATTATGTACTGTTGTTAGTTTGAAGCACTCCTCTGGTTTGAAGGATAGATACCTTCCTGGGATCAAGTGCATCCTAACTCACCTGCATAGGATGTACTGATAATGATGATGGAGATGTTGTGCAGAAGCCATATATATACATATATATCAGTTAGGCTTCAAGTGCGTACTTGTTAGTTAAACCTATGTATAAATTGTGACACTAAATACGACTAGTAAGTAGTACAGTAGCAGTACTAGTATACATCGGTAAAATTATTCATCATGTCCACACATTGAATTGACGTGACAACACGCTGCGCATGAGGTGACACGAGAATCCCGGCGGCGTGTTCGGGTATTCCGGACTTCAGATTTGGAGTACCACTTATCTGTCGAAATCTTTTTTTTGAAACGGAGGCAAAAGATTTGCCTCATCCATTAAATAAGAGGATAATAGAGTTTAGAGTTTTTACAAGCGCCCTTGGAAAACGACATGGCAATTACTCTCGTACAACTGTCGAAGAAGCGCGAGTTTTTACTCTGTCGAAATATTTCATCATTCACTTAAAACAGTCGATTGATCATACATTGAGTACCATATAACTGGAATTACTGATGCAAGTCGAAGAAGGATTGGCCGGTGCTGCCGGCTGGCGTCAAGTTCGATCCCACGGATCGGGAGCTGATCGAGCACCTTGAGGCCAAAGTGAGTGTTGAAAGCGCGAGATTTCAGTCTCTCATTGATTTGTTCATACCAACCATCGACAGCGAGCACGACATATGCTACACCCAACCTGAGAAACTTCCAGGTAAGACACCGATCAACCATCTACTTGCACAAACATATTCCTTTGTTTATAGCTCTATTTTTCTTTTTAGACGCAGACCTGGTGAAACATTACAATTTGATAGTTAATAAAAAGTGAAACAAGTGACTGCAACATGCCAAAGATGTTATGAAAATGCCAACTAGGTACACTAAAACCTGTATTCCACAATACTGCATGTATCACACTGAGTGGCCTAAGGAAGCATTTCTTTTAGCGCAATTCCAGGGCGTTCAAAAGGGGCATGTGGACGCATCGCAAGATACAGTCAGAGTGCGGCATGCACGCGATGTGGCACAAGACCGGCAATACCTTGCCTGTGATGGTCAACGGCCGGCAAACGGGCAGCAAAAAAGGTTCTGGTGCTGCACACCAACAAGAACTTCGACCAGCAGAGGACCAACTGGGTGATGCACCAGTACCACCTCGGGGAGCTGGAGCAAGAGAAGGAGCGGGAGCTGGTCCTCTGCAAGATTTTCTACCAAACGAACACTAGGGCCAGGAGTAGTTTGGTATTGGTAGTTGTACTACCTTGTCGTCCGCAAGTTGGTATTGTTGTTAACGATCTTTTGGTATGAACTTGCATTTGCTTCCAACCATCATGCCGAGGGTCGACATGGATATAAAGCTGAATCATTTGTTTCGAAATGAATTCTCAGGCACCTGATTTTTATTTGATGGGTAGCATAAGCACCCGCCGTTCGAATTCCCAGTTCTGCAGTTTTTTCGAAACAAGTGCATGCACTTATTATCACGATAAAAAAACAATATCCGTGCTGCGTCCCAGTTATCAGTCTATGCTTGCAGAATTCTCTCGTTTATTGAGCACATATATTGTTTTTTCAGGTCGAGCAAGTTTCAACTGGGCTATAGACTGACCAGGGTTGGTTTTGTTTTTAACAGGCCCAGCCCATGACGACAACGGGGCACAAAGATCCAGCAGTATCTACTGGCCTCTGGCCCGCCAGCGTTAGTTATATTTTGTCTTACAACATCCGCAAGCAGTTTTTTTACTGAATCAAACACACAACCCAGTTCTATTTTTCTCTTGAAACGCATGTCCTACATCCGTTTTCTAATCTCTACCTATAGTTTTACTAGTTCATATACACGTATCATTATATTGAAAACACATAAAATTCCCTTTTTCATATTTACATCCTTATTTTTGTTGTTTTTCCCACCCAGCGCTGATTTTTTTACCACTGGTTTTCCCTTAAACCAACTCAATTGTCCCACGTCTTATTTCCTTACAAAAACAAAACGATTTTTTGGCAAATCAATAAGTTCTTAAAAAAATGTTTATCATTTCGGGATTACAACAGTTTGGACTCCATCGAAATATGCAAAATAAGGTTGAACTTTTTGACTGTGCTCCTGGGCAGAAAATGGGCTGCAATAAATTACTTAAGAATTAGCAAATGGGCTGCAAATTATAAAAAATAGCAAATGGGCTGCAAATGGTAAAAAATAGCAAATGGGCTTTATGTTGTCTGCCATAGATTTGGAGGCTGACTTGTGGGCCTACTAAGTTCATGCGTACACAAGGTTTCTTAAAAAAGAAACTTAGTCAACAATCAACTCTACCAGCGTCAGACCGTTAGATGTCAATCTAACGGCAATCGTGCTTCTTCAGTCTCTGATCTTCCTGCCCCAGCTGCCCAAACCAGCGCCGTCAGAACCGCCTGCTCTCGCCTCCCGTGGCCGGCAGTGCTGCCGGGCAGGCCTCATGGCCCCATTGTACCCGCATCCCTGGCCTGTCTATCCCTCTACTCACCCACACCTCTTGTTATTTTCCGGCAACGGCAGCCGAACCAGTCAACCCTCGTACTCTGCATCGCGTGGGCAGCCACTGCCGTGTCTTCGTAGGCCTCGCCGTCGTCCATCGCCCTGGTGCTCTCGGCGCGGCGTGGTCAACGATGTCCATCCAACGGCCGTAGTGCTTCTTCAACCTCTGGTCTTCTTGCCCCAGCCGCCCAAAGCAGCGCCGGTCGTGCCACATGCTCCTGCCTCCCGTGGCCGGCTGTGCTGCCGCGGAAGCCTCACTGTCCCCATACTACTCCCACCGCTGGCCAGGCCATCCCTCCACTCACCCACTCCCCCTGTTATTCTGCGGCGACGGCAGCCTCACACCGCAGCCGAACCAGTGAACCCTCGTACTCCTCTCCGCGTGGGCATCCACTGCCGCGTCTTCCCCGGCTCTGTGTCGTCCCCTTCCTAGGCCTCGCCGTCGTCCACCACCCTGGTGCTCTCGGCGCGGCGTGGTCAATGTGGTCAATGACCGACTTCCATTGGAAGAGTACTGTACGTGGAGAGGCTGACAGCTGGGTCCACGGCAGCCGCAAGGAAGTGCCTCCTTATTATGCGCAAAATAATTATTCATCCACCTGACAGCAGGGACCCACCGGATGGGCCACCAGTATTTCACGGAAAAAATGTTTCCCCCCTGACTGCTGTGACCCATCGGATGGGCCACCGTATTTCGTGAAAAAACGTTTGCCCCTGACTACTGGGACCCACCGGACAGACCATCGTATTTTGCGAAAAAACGTCCCCCCCCCCCGCTGTCAGCTCGGACCCACTGGAGGTGCCTCCTTATTATGCACAGTAAAATGAATACTCCCCCTGCTAGCTGGGACCCACCATGGTGGGAGGCTGACTTGTGGGCCTACTAAGTTGATGGGGATAGAGGGCGTTGTCAACTTAGTCAATATGAACGATTCTAGCTCCAGTGACCGTACGATGTCCATCCAACGACCGTCATGCTTCTTCAATCTCTGCTCTTCCCGCTCTAGCCGCTCAAACAAGCGCCGGCGGGACTGCCTGCTCCCTCCTCCCCGTGGCCGGCTGTGCTGCCGTGCAGGCCTCACCGCCCCACCGTACTCCCATCGCTGGCCTAGCCATCCCTCTACTCACCCACACAGCCACACCTGCTGTTATTCTCCGACGAGGGCAGACGAACCAGTAAACCCTCGTACAGTCGTACTCCCCTCCGCGTGGGAAACAACTGCCGAGTGTTCCCTGCCTCCGTGTCGTTCCCTTCCTAGGCCTCGCTGTCATCCACCGCCCTAGTGCTCTCAGCGCGGCGTGGTCAACATAGTCAAGGAACAACTTCCATCGGACGTGGACTATACGTGGAGAGGCTGACAGCTGGGTGCACGGCCGCAGCAAGGAAGTGCCTTCTTATTACGCGCAAAATAATTATTCCTCCACCTGACATCTGGGACACACCGAAAGGGCCTCTATATTTTGCGAAAAAAACATGCCCCCAGCTGACATGTTGGACCCACCAGCTATCTTCGCACGCAAGGAAGTGCCTCCTTATTACGCACAAAAAATGAATACTTCCCTAGCCAGCTGGAACCCAGCATAGTGGGAGGCTGACTTGTGGGCCTACCAAGTTGACAGGGATGGAGGGCTTTGTCAACTTAGTCCATATGAACGATTCTAGCTCCTGTTACCGTACGATGTTCATCGAACGGCCGTAGTGCTTCTTCAACCTCTGGTCTTCTTGCTCCAGCCGCCCAAACCAGCGCCAGTCGTGCCGCCTGCTCCTGCCTCCCGTGGCCGGCTGTGCTGCCGCGGAGGCCTCACCACCCCCTACTACTCCCACCGCTCCCGCCTCCACTGCCGCGTCTTCCCCGGCTCTGAGTCGTCCCCTTCCTAGGCCTCGCCGTCGTCCACCGCCATGGTGCTCTCGGCGCGGCATGGTCAATGTGGTCAAGGAACGACTTCCATCGGACATGGACTGTGCGTGGAGAGGCTGACAGCTGGGTCCACGGCCGCCGCAAGGAAGTGCCTCCTTATTACGCGCAAAATAATGATTCCTCCACCTGACAGCAGGGACCCACCGGACGGGCCACCGTATTTCACGAAAAAAACGATTCGCCCCCTGACTGCTGGGACCCACCAACTACATCTTTGCACGCAAGGAAGTGCGTTTGGGCAAAAAAAATGATTCGCCCCCCTGACTGCTGGGACCCACCAGCTACATCTTCGCACGCAAGGAAGTGCCTGACAGTCGGGACCCACCTGGTCGAAGCGTACGTAGCGTTGTCATTCTGGTCGCGAACGTGTACGTACATACTGGTCGATGTAGAGGCGTGCACGTGTCGTAGATGTAGAGGCGTGCACGTGTCGTAGTAGAGGCGCGCACGTAGCATGTACACGTACGTATAGCGGCAAGGGTGCAAGAAAGAAAATACGGCCACATACGTACATACGGGCAGGGTCTCGAACACCTACTCGCGCATACGTACATGGCTGGGTCGGAACCGAGAAACAACGTCGTCATCGTGTTCATGGGGAGGCAACAGAATGTGTCGTGTTCATCGGGAGGCAACGGAACGCGTGGGAGCCAACCGGCTGGGTCGAAACGGAATGCGTGGTCGTGTTCATCGGGAGGGCTTGGACGGAACAGGCAATGGAAACGAGGCCTGGCGTACCGCACAACAGAGGAAACGGCCTTGTGTTCGACCGTCCACGTTCGAAACAGGGTCCTGTTGATCGGGAGGGGCCTGGCGTACCGCAAAACGGAGGAAACGGACCTCCTACGGTCGAAACGGGGGTCCTGTTGATCGGGAGGGGTGTGGCGTACCGCAAAACGGACGAAACAGACCTCCTACGGTCGAAATGGGGGTCCTTTTCATCGGGAGAGGTGTGGCGTACCGCAAAACGGGACTCCGCGGGATACTGTTCATCTCCACCGTCGACGTCCTCCAGCCTCCACGGGCTACCATCGACCTCCTCCAGCCTCCACGGGCTCCTGTTCATCTAGCCTCCACCGCGTGCTACTCCACCAGCTACTGTTCAACCACCCCTCCACCGTCTACTGTTCATCCAGCCCTCCACACCACGGGGTCCTGTTCAACCACCCCTCCACGGCCACCCCTCCACCGTCTACTGTTCATCCAGCCCTCCACACCACGGGTTCCTGTTCATTGGGAGGGGTGTGGCGTATCGCAAAACGGAGGAAATGGACCTCCTACGGTCGAAACGGGGGGCCTGTTGATCGGGAGGGGTGTGGCGTACCGCAAAACAGACG
>NC_041385.1:438617328-438630237 GCF_002162155.2 Triticum dicoccoides
CTCCACGAGATACTGTTCATCTCCACCGTCGACCTCCTCCAGCCTCCACGGGCTACCGTCGACCTCCTCTTGCCTCCACGGGCTCCAGTTCATCCAGCCTCCACCGCGCGCTACTCCACCGGCTACTGTTCAACCACCCCTCCGCGGGCACCCCTCCACCGTCTACTGTTCATCCAGCCCTCCACACCACGGGGTCCTGTTCAACCACCCCTCCACGGCCACCCCTCCATCGTCTACTGTTCATCCAGCCCTCCACACCACGGGTTCTTGTTCATCCAGAGGCAACACCACCGCTCACTGTTCATCCAAACCCCCTGCAACGCTCACTGTTCATCCAATCGATCGGCTTCAGTTAGTAGCAGTAGCGAAGGAATCGCTCCATCGGGTTTAGTTAACAGCCATCGATCGATCGCTCGGGTTCAGTAACGCATAGCCTGCAGTGCAATCGCTTGGGTTCAGTTAGAGCCAACGCCTCGCACACACGCGCGTACGTACGAGAGAAACGCGCATTGCTCGGCCCCCGACCTCCCCACCGTAACCGGCAACTCCCTGAAATTTTCCTCCCCCTCGCTTCTACCATGGTTTTTTCTATCATGGACGGCCCAAAGAATGTCATGCAGCTGCGTCTCCCTCCCAAGCCCTCTAGCACCGAACTCGAGTGCTCCCGAACTCCGGCCGCCGCCCAAGTGCTCGCCGTCGTCGACTCCGGGCACCCTGCGACCTATCGCTGGCTCCGCTGGATGCGCGGGTGCAAGGGCTATGCCCTGATGCCCTCAGCAAGCCAAACCACCGCTTGTAGGCAAAACCCGTTTGGTGGGCTTGGAACCCTGTACACATTGTTTGGGGCCATGAGCGACACCCCGGCCAGATCTCCTTGCGGATGGAACCCGAATAGGCGATAAACCTGGACTAGAGTCTTGTGTGGTTAGTCAGGTCGTGGCCGACACCCTTGCCAGGCTTTCGCTTGAAGGTTGCCGAGATACATGACGTGTACATGGAGGTTAGTGGCGAGAGCATGTGTGAAGAAGTACACCCCTGCAGGGTTAACATGATCTATTCGAATAGCCGCGTCTGTGGTAAAGGACTACTGGGTTGCTTGTACAGTTCACAGACAAGTGAAAGTGGATACTATAAAATGCGCAAGATAAGTGTGAGTGCTATGGATGGCCTTCTCGTAGGGAGACGGGAGCGGATCCATAGTGGTGTATTGATATGGTGAATATGTGGACTCGTGTGCGCCACCTCAAAAGAGTTACTTGCAGTCGTAGTTCAGGATAGCCACCGAGTCAAAGTTGGCTTGCTGCAGTTAAACTCCACCACTCCCTTTGTTGATACTGATGCATATGTAGTTAGTTCTGATGTAAGTCTTGTTGGGTACATTTGTACTCACGTTTGCTTAATTTATGTTTTTACAGAGATACTTCAGTCTCACTAGTAGTTCCGCGTGGACTTCGATGTTTAGCTTGTTACCTTAGCTACGATCTTGTGCCCTCGGCAGGATCTTGTAGATAGTCAGGCTTCTCAGCCCTTTTCATTTGTAGTTGTCTGTACTCAGACATGTTGTGCTTCCGTTGTTTGTATGCTATGAATGTTGGGTCATGAGACCTATGTTTGTAATACTTGGCTCCTCGGAGGCTAATGAATATATACTCTGAGTTGTAGAGTCTTGTTGTGATGCCATGTGGTATTTGCACATATCGAGCATATTGTGTGTATGTTTTGAAATGCTTGGTATGTGTGGGATCCGACAATCTAGTTGTTTATTCTTGGTAGCCTCTCTTACTTGGAAATGTCTCCTAGTGCTTCCACTGAGCCATGGTAGCTTGCTACTGCTCCAGAACACGTAGGCTGGCTGGCATGTGTCCTTCTTCGTTCCTGTGTCTGTCCCTTCGGGGAAATGTCACACATTGTTCCTTTAAGTCCTTGTAGCTTGCTACGACTTGGGTTCATACGTTGTTGATCGACACGTTCGTTGTTGGGTCATGTATGCCTGTCCTTGTAAGTTAGCGCCACCTTGGGTTTACAACTAGTCATGTCGTCCCGGGTTCTTTGTCATATGGATGCTAGCGACACTATCATATACGTGAGCCAAAAGGCGCAAACGGTCCCAGGCTAGGTATGGTGGCACCAATGGGAATACCGTGCATGAGGCCGCAAAGTGATATGATGTGTTACATGCTAGATCGGTGTGACTTAGGATCGGGGTCCTGACATTGTACTAGTTGCTAAAATCTGCCAACAACTAAAATTAGGAAAATGTTAGATTTTTATTTGGTCAAGTAGTCTAATCACCCCCCCTTTAGACCTACTTTTGATCCTACAAGTGGTATCAGAGCTTTGGTCTCCATTTGCCTTGATTTCCATAGCTTTGGTAACCATAGCCTTGGTTTCACAACCTAGGAGGTTATGGCATCTGGCGATGGAAATTACCACTGTAGAGGTCCTTGCTTTGATGGTACTAAATTTTCTAGTTGGAAGCATAAGATGAAAATGCACATTCTTGGTCATAACTCTGTCGTTTGGGCTATTGTGCGCATTGGTTTGCAAGGTGATTTATTCGAGGATGGAAAAGAGCAGGATCGTGAAACGTCCGTGGAAGAAATGAAGATGTTGCAATACAATGCTCAAGCTTGCGATATTCTCTTCAATGGATTTTGCCCCGAAGAATTCAACAAAATCAGCCACCTTAAGAATGCAAAAGAAATTTGGGATACTATGGTTGATATGCATGAAGGTACCGAGTTCGTCAAGGAATCCAAATTGGATGTGCTTCAAAGTCAACTTGACAAGTTCAAAATGAAGGATGGTGAAGGAGTCGCCAAAATGTACTCTAGGCTTGCTCTCATGACAAATGACATTACCGACTTAGGAAGCGAAGAAATGACCAACAAATTCATCATCAAGAAGATCCTAAGAGCCTGGATGGAAAATATGATACCGTGTGCACCTTGATCCAAATGGTGCCCAACTATCAAAGATCTCAAGCCAACAGAAGTCATTGGTAGAATTGTTGCTCATGAGGTGTCACTCAAGGATAAGGAAGATCTCCACGACAAGTAAAGTGGTGCTTACAAAGCTTCATGTGATGCTCCCACAACATCAAGTGAGAAACAAGTCTTCAATGAAGATTTGAGCTTAATGGTGAAGAACTTCAACAAATTCCACAAGAATAGAGCAAAGAGAGAAGCTCCAAGTCAAGGTCCTACAATGACAAAAGATCTTCTAGTTGTGATTGTAATTGCTACAACTGTGGAAGACCCAGACACTACTCCAGTGAGTGTACGACTCCCTACAGGAAAAGAGAAGATTCACCAAAAAGGAGAAGTAAAAGAGGTGAATCTCCACCAAGAGAGAGAAGGGGTAGAGATGATCATTATGAACGAATACCCTCTCGTAGAAGCAAGGATTTAGAAAGGAAGGACAAATAATCAAAGATCTACACAAGACGAAGACATCAAGCTCACATTGGTGAATGGGTATCCGATTTCGACTCCAACAACTACTCCGAGAGAAGTTATCACTCCAACTCTGAATATACTCAAGATGAAGGTGTTGCCGGTCTTGCACTTGTGTCATCCAACTCCTACGACATATTTGACTCACCAAATGAAGGAATTGGAAGATGCTTCATGGCTAAAGGCCCTAAGGCATCACACACCGAGTACGTTGATTTCAATAGTGATGAATATGATTTGCTAGGAGATGATGATTTACTTGTTGACAACACTAGTGATGAAAACTATGATGAAATTGCTATTAATCCTGCTAATCAAGATGAAACGAATGACAATGATAAGAAGGAGATTGAGCGCCTGACTAAAGAACTAAACACTCTTAAGTTATCTCATGAAACAACTCTAGAGGATCATAGAGAGCTCCTAAGAACTCATGAGAAGCTACGCTTCGAGAAGCTAAATTTAGAGCAAGAGCATGGGTTCCTAAAATCAATCAATGATGATATTCGAAAGAAGAGTTCTTCTTACATTGCCAAGCGTTTACTCTTGTCTACTTATGTTCCTCAAGTAAAATCTAGCAACAAGATAAATAAAGATTCTTCTTCTAGTAGTAACAATAACAATGCTAAATCTAATATTGTTGCTTCTAATAGTTTTCTTGATTCCACTAATGATTCTATTAGCCAAGTCACACTTGAGCAAGAAAATAGCTTATTGAAGGGAATTATAGAAAAAGGTGTTTACAAGAGCCTTGACGGAAGTAAGCAATTTGAGGAAATTGTACGCAAGCACAGAAGGCACCAGAAGAATCAAGGTGTTGGTTTTGAACAAAAGTTCAATGCCAATGGAGTTGAGTGGGAAGAAGATCAATATCCCAAGACAAAGTTTGTTCCTCAACAAGAGAAGTATGACCCCACTTCTTTCAAAGGAACACAAGCTCAAGATGATCTTCCACCACAAGACCACAAGCTAAAAGGCAAGGACAAGCTTCAAGAAGAGATTGATTCATTTGAAGAAGCTCCTAAGGTCATGGTCAAGTTGGTTCCCAAGACTAAATCAAGTACGACTACAACTCTAAGGATTCCCATCAAGTTGATGTGGATCCCAAAGAAGAAGAACTAGAGAGTTCTTGAGGGTGACTCCACCAACATACTTCACTCACATTCATCTTGGCAAGGACAAGTGCAATCAATTTCCATATCTTGCAATAGTTCAAGGAGTCACAAACCCTATTTTTGGGAAGACAAGGTACAAGGTAACCTAATGCTTTCATGGACATCATCATATGTGTGTTTCACTCTATGTCTATGGATATTCTTGTATGTTCCTTGTGGGACTAACCCGTGTAGGTATTGGAAGTGCAACTCACTCCAATGGATTGCTCCAAATGATCTTCATCAACATTGAGCATCCACATCTTCAACACCTACATGAAGTCATCATTGACAAAACCCAAGGTTAGTTCATCCCTCTAAGGGGGGATATCACATCTAGGTGGAGCTTTGCTCTAAGAATTGAGCTAAAGCAACTCTAATGGTGTGAACATAACAATGCTTTATGTAAAAGTGGTAACCCCACTTATGCTTAAACGATTAGTATGACCTATGATCAAATGTTCTCATCTGACTCCTAAATCAATATACTCATATATAGAGGACCTAGTCATCACCAACTGCTTGATAGATACTAGAGTGTTTGTGCATGCTTTGCCACATGATTTATTTGCTATCTTATTATGTGATCATGTTGGTTGCATAATTTTCTTCATTCGAGGACATTCATTTGTTGCTTTGATTGGTTGGTTTTTTCTTTTTGCCAAGTGTATGGACAAGAATGCCTAAGTACTCCCTCTAGCTATCTATGCTTTTTCTCATCTCAAACTCTATTCATGCACTGGTACGCGTCGGTGCTATGCAAACGATTTTTTAACCCCTTTCCGCGACGACATTTGGAACCGTTGCCAAGTGAGTGTGGGCGATGGGGGGGGGTCCTTCCCACAAGACCCAGAAACCGTCGGGGATATGCCCTCCTGGCACACACGCTCGGCAAAATGAGGTCGTGTGCAACCGGCGAGCGAGCAAATACGGTTATACGTATAGTAGTGCTAAAAAAATACAATTATACAGGCGAAATCGTTTCCGGTCGTAAGTACATCCCACACAGTCAGCCCCCGCTAAACGTTTCTGTTCATATGTACAGTCCACACAGTCCATCCAAGGAATACATTTCCGTTAGTATGTACATCCCACACAGTTAATCCAAGAAGTACCAAATGTTTGTGGTGCGCACAACATCACAAATAGTCAATAAGTTCTAAGCGTGTGTGATAAGGTGACTATCGCGAACATTAATACGAAAGAACTATGTGCAATGATGTTGTTAATCCCACACTTTTTTTTCTTAGCTGGTCGTGTGTGCAGTGGAGATTGATCGCACACATTTTTCCTGGCTAATCATGTGTGCGGTGGAGATTCATCACACACATAGTGGATCCTAGAAACGTGTCTGATCTCCACGTCTATCACAGACGTTTCACTTTTGCAAACCGTGTGCAGTGTAATCCCTAATTAATCCCTAATTTAATAATCACATTTTTGAATTTGAAAGTAGGCAAGCACTTATTTCATAGTCTGGATGAAATACTTTAACCTTCATTGCGTGTCCACTAATCATGTACTTTGCGAGGTAATCTTGAGTGAACTACTTCGGGAACCATTGCGGACGAAAAAGATTTAGACATTGTTGTCTAAAAACTCATTATAGGCATTAAAAAGAGAAGGCTGCAGAGTTTGTAGTTACCATCCTACAGCTCACTGTTGTATTGGATAGAGCATAAACAAATATTCTGCTTGCCACCATTCGTATCTTTTTGCTAATAATCCTTATCAGTTTCCTCACTTGAGCTTGTTCATGAATATCTCATTGCCCTATGCAAAAAGGGTCGATGCATGGATCCTTGCCAAGGGCATATGTACCTACAAGCAACAAGTCAATATTAGAAGCTAACAAGTGTCCAGGCCTGGATCTATATGCACTACATTATGGAATGACGGGGGAGTACAAGCCGAGGGATGAAGCTAACCTTGGCAGAAAATGGTGGCCACTCCCGTTGTTGTCCTGCATAAGTAGTGGAAAGGCATGATAAGTACGGCAACCTTAACATCAAACAAATATATCAAATTTAAACAATATCATGTCCAAATGATAGCTTGAATGTGTTGGTTTCAGCATGCTGTTAAAGCATATATAAAATGGAAGGCAATGTTACCGGCAGCAGGCTTAACAACCATCAAATATTGCAATTCAAACTGGTATTGTTGAAAAGGAGTAGAACCTAGGTAATGCTTAAACATCACTGGATAAATGTGTAAAACTGAAATAAAGGGCACGTGTTAACTACACCAAGCATATCTGGAACCAAATATAGTCATTCAAAATGGTATTGATGCAGTCGAGCAGCACAGTTCCGACTTGCACATAATGAAAAACACATTGTGAATGACAGAAATAAACAAGGCATAAATGATCAGTATAACAACCAAATATAGCCATTGAAAACTGGACAGAGTCTCACTGGAACCAACTTAACAAGCAAATAAAGATAAATAGGGCATATGCTTGAAAACTGGACAAATGCTCACTTCAACCAACCTAGCAAGCAAATACAGATAAACAAGGCATCTGCTTGAAAACTGGACAAATGCTAAAAAAAGCAACCTAACAACCAAATACAAATAAACAAGGCATCTGCTTGATAACTGGACAAATGCTCACTGCAACCAAATTTAGACAAAATACATATAAACAAGGCGTCGGCTCGATAACTATAAAAATGCTCACTGCAACCAACCTAACAACCAAACACAGATAAACAAGGCATCTACTCACTAGACAACCAAATATAGCCATTCATGAAACTGAAGTGGACAATTCATACTTAAACATCACATAGCCCTATTGAACAATACATTTTTGCATAACTGAAATAATTAAACATGACAAAGTTATAGCACTGCATGGCAAATGCTACTACAACAAAGGGTACATGCTGGCAAGCTACAAAAGGTAAGATTTGCTGATAGGATGTTGCCTCACATTTCATGGACGGGATCCTTCCAGTTGGAAGAGCACAGACCCATGGTGGAAGAACCTTTATGGGTGCCCTCCTCGTGGTTGTGGTCATGGTCGATGAGATCTGACTTGGCAATTGAGGATTCCAAGCCGCCGCTGTAGAACGTGTCCTTCAGAAATGAAAAAATGGGCTCGATGGCGTATAAGGATCACAAATCCTTGACTACTTGGCGGAGGAGATCAGCGGCAGGGCCGTCGAAGAGATCGACGACGGTTGAAACAGAGGGGTTAGGGATGGACCACGTAACCTGTTACATGGCCCGTGTGAAGCCATCGTTGTAGACGAGCTTGATGTTGTAGCCAGCTTTCCCGAGATATAGTAATACACAAACCCGTTGACATGAAGCCTTCGACATGGCAACGTAGTCAATGTCTTCGCCGGCTTCCGTGGTGACGTGTTGCTCCGGGATTGATAGGTCGGGGCGAATGGCGGCCACCTTGCTAATGTCCGCCGGAGAGGCCATGATAAACCACTTCTTGGCCGAACGCTCATCGGGCTCCCCGGGATACGTGGTCGAGCTTAGGCTGCGACATTCTAGAGCAGGGGATGTGGATCTGGTGGGGAGGGACATCGTAGTCCTTATCTAAAAACTCAGGGGAGTGGGGCGACGGTATGGGAATCACCGGGTAACCTGAACTTTATTATCTAAGCTAGGAGGAACGGGCATACCGGTATGGGTTGGCGGTGGCGTCGGCGGTGCCGATAGTGGTCGCGATGTAGGGTTCGAGGGGGGGGGGGTGACACGTCCATTTTGCATCATGCTTTTATATCGATATTCATTGCATTATGGGCTGTTATTACACGTTATGTTACAATACTTATGGTTATTCTATCTTATTTTACAAGGTTTACATGAAGAGGGAGAATGCCGGCAGCTGGGATTCTGGGCTGGAAAGGAAGCAAATATTGGAGACCTATTCTACACAGCTCCAAACTTCCTGAAACTCCACAAAAGTCATTTTTGGAATTAATGATAAATATTCAACGGAAGAAGTACCAGAGGGGGCCCCACACCCTGGCCACGAAGGTGGGGGGCGCGCCGCCCTGCCTCATGGGCCACCTGGCAGCCCTCCGATGCCCATCTTCTGCTATATGAAGTCTTTTACCCTGGAAAAAAATCATAAGCAAGCTTACGGGACGAAACTCCGCCGCCACGAGGCGGAACCTTGGTGGAACCAATCTAGGGCTTCGACAGAGCTGTTCTGCCAGGGAAACTTCCCTCCGGGAGGGGGAAATCTTCACCATCATCATCACCATCGATCCTCTCATTGGGAGGGGGTCAATCTCCATCAACATCTTCACCAGCACCATCTCCTCTCAAACCCTAGTTCATCTCGTGTATCCAATCTTTGTATCAAAACCTCAGATTGGTACCTGTGGGTTGCTAGTTGTGTTGATTACTCCTTGTAGTTGATGCTAGTTGGTTTATTTGGTGGAAGATCATATGTTCAGATCCTTAATGCATATTAATATCCCTCTGATTATGAACATGAATATGCTTTGTGAGTAGTTACGTTTGTTCCTGAGGACATGGGTGAAGTCTTGCTATTAGTAGTCATGTGAATTTGGTATTCGTTCGATATTTTGATGAGATGTATGTTGTCTCTCCTCTAGTGGTGTTATGTGAACATCGACTACATGACACTTCACCATTATTTGGGCCTAGAGGAAGGCATTGGGAAGTAATAGGTAGATTGATGGGTTGCTAGAGTGACAGAAGCTTAAACCCTAGTTTATAAGTTGCTTCGTAAGGGGCTGATTTGGATCCATATGTTTCATGCTATGGTTAGGTTTACCTTAATACTTCTTTTGTAGTTGCGGATGCTTGAAATAGGGGTTAATCATAAGTGGGATGCTTGTACAAGAAAGGGAATTACCCAAGCACTGGTCCACCCACATATCAAATAATCAAAGTAACGAACGCGAATCATACGGGCGTGATGAAAACTAGCTTGACGATAATTCCCTTGTGTCCACGGGAGCGCTTTTCTCATTATAAGAACTTGTCCAGGCTTGTCCTTTGCTACAAAAAGGATTGGGCCACCTTGCTGCACTTTATTTACTTTCATTGCTTGTTACCCGTTACAAATTATCTTATCACAAAACTATCTATTACCTACAATTTCCGTGCTTGCAGAGAATACCTTACTGAAAACTGCTTGCCATTTCCTTCTGCTCCTCATTGGGTTTGACACTCTTACTTATCGAAAGGACTATGATAGATCCCCTACACTTGTGGGTCATCAAGACTCTTTTCTGGCGCCGTTGCCGGGGAGTGAAGCGCCTTTGGTGAGTGGAACTTGGTAAGGGAACATTTATATAGTGTGCTGAAATTTATTGTCACTTGTTACTATGGAAACTAATCCTTTGAGGGGCTTGTGGGGGGTATCTTCACCCCGACTAGTAGAGCAAAGAGTTGATCCTCAACCTACTAAACCTACTGAAAATGTTTACTTTGAAATTCCTTCGGGTATGGTAGAGAAACTGCTAGCTAATCCCTTTGCAGGAGATGGAACATTGCATCCCGATTTACACCTTATCTATGTGGATGAAGTTTGTGGATTATTTAAGCTTGCAAGTATGCCCGATGATGTTGTTAAGAAGAAGGTATTCCCCTTATCTTTGAAGGGAGACACATTGACATGGTATAGGCTATGTGATGATATGGGATCCTGGGACTATAAACGATTGAAATTGGAATTTCTCCAGAAGTTTTATCCTATGCATCTTGTTCATCATGATCGCAATTAAGAACAGTAAAACTGCACCTAATCCCTACTCTCTCATGAATTGGGCATTCTTGGCCGTTCGATTTTGTCTGCTAGACATTCCTGAATGTTAGATCATTGTCTCAGGTGCGTTTAGTGCTAACTGGGCCACAGGTCGCAAGGGCAGCTACTCCCGTAGCTTTTTCGAAGCCCCGTGGTTAATTGGGCCCGTTTTTTCGTGCTCAGCCCAAGGCAACGAGCGTCCCTCTCGGACACAATACTCCCGTCTCCATAAAAGAAAAAAAACTTGCTCAAGAGAGGAATCAATCGAGGGTATTCGATACATAGAGGATGCGGCGGGCGATCGATGCAGACGACATGGGCGGCCTGCGATGGAATCTAGCCGAGGCGTGATTGGATGGGGATCCAGCGGAAGTGCCGGATGCGGGTGAATCAGGGACCGGTCAATCCAGTCGTCCGGAGATACGGCTGCGAGGTAGAAAGGCGAGGAGACATGGGCGATAATGGCGGCTCATCTCTTAGAAACTGCTCCACTCAGACTTCAAACACACAATCATACTTCAACTTCTAAGCACGCATTCATGGCGGAGGCCGACGTCTCATGTGCTGGACACTTCAGTTTCCAATTGGTGCCTGTATATATAGGCTTCCTCCCCTGCCCTTTTCACTCACCCTCTCTGATCCAGCAGCACAAATTTTTAACATCGTCCGTTGGAGCCATAGAAGCATGGGGGCGAACGGCCTCACTAGCAGCACCCTCGCCTCGTCGTCCTCTTTGCCAGCCACGGCTGGTAGTGACGGCACAGCCCAGAAGCCGTGGCTGTTTGTCAGGCTCGGGAACCCCAGCAGGATATACAATCTAATGGGATTAAGCGCCATCGACAAGAAGAGGTGGAACCTTGAGGTAGCTTCTAATGTTTCATTCCTACTAGGCAGCGCCTTGCTATTAATGTTTACTACGGAAATGGAAAGGAGAAGTTCATTAGGTGTGTAAGAGGAATGTGTGATCCGTGAAGTGAAGATCAATCCGGCATCCGTGGATGGCAGATGCAAAGATTTAGTGCTGGATAGAAAATAGATCTGTGGGAAGTGCATCAGTAGGATGCAAATGAAATCTTTGAGACTTACTGAAGTTGAGCAAAAGTGCAGAAAAGAAATTCAGTCTTACAACCGAAGTAGAGCCTCTTCAGGAAGAGAACATGCAAATTTTGAGTTTTTTATAGCCTGCTCCAGATGCTGTAGATTTCAGTTTGTAAACTCTACAAATCATTTTGTTCCAGCTTTTCTTAGTGTATAGTCTAATTGTATCAGGTCATTTACTATGTGCAGATTGGCTTTTGCCATTGCTGATCACATCCTTCTCTCTGTGCTAGGAAGCATATACCTAAGTTAGGATCCTTTTTAGTCATGCTAAACTTACATCCTTCTATCAACACTTTAGTGATTATTCGGAAGGGACGCTGCATATTCCTAGATGCACCGGATTGGGAATCAGTCTCTTTGTTTATTTACCAACAGTTATTTGGGCGCTCTTAGCTGTTCATTCCTTTGATTATCTGTTTTATTTTGATTATTTCAGTAGCCGATCTTCTTATCCATTTTATACTGCAGTGGGTGGCATTGCAGATGAATCCTTCATGCTAATCAGCAGTGAGCTCCATCTTCATCACGTACATGTTGTTTGCTTTGGCATGCTCTTGGCACTGTTACGACTCTCTAAGCTTTGTTTTCTGTTCTTTCCAGTGCCATCCACAGTTCAAATGATTTGAGCCAAGGCAAATCCATAGTCCAAAAGTTGTGAATGGATTTCGTTCAAGCGGCATCTGCAATGTTAGCTTTGAATGAGCAAGAGTGGCAAAGCAAAAGTGAAGATTTTCCAAGCCTCCTTGTTCCTTTCCTTGTAATTTTTCATTTTCACACCTTTGCCATAGAAGAATCTTTATTCTTCCAAATTAGTTTACAAATTATCACATTAATCCTATGCTGAATATCACTTAGTTGTTGACATCCTTACATACAGTATTTCCATCGATGGAAGCACTACTAGGGAAAAGCCTATACACAGAATCTTAGCAGCAGCGCGGCTCAAAAAGGAGCACTACTGCTAACTAGTAGTAGCGCGTGTGCGGGAAACACGCTGCTGATAAGGATTTAGCAGTAGCGCGCTCGGCGTAAAACGCGCTGCTACAAATATCGACCGGCGGTGTTCACCTAACTCTAATTAGAAGTAGCGCGGTCGCGTGAACCGCGCACTGCTAAGGATGTAGTAGTAGCGCGCTTTTTGTGAGATCGCTGCTGCTAAATTTCAAATTGCCACACTTTTTTGTCCCAGTTAACAGTAGCGCCGTATCCCAAAGCGCGCTGCTGCTAATTCCTTAGCAGCAGCGCGTTTTAGATCCCGTGCTACTGCTAACCCGCACCAACCCACCACCTTTCCCCACCGGTCCCTCCCCTCCCCCTCCTCTCTTTCCCTTCCCCCTACCTCCCCCTCCCCCTCCTCTCTTCCCTTCCCCTACCTCCCCCACATGCTCCCACTCTCACTCTTCTTCTTCCTCAACACTTCTCCCCAATTACTCTCTCTCTTCTATCCACC
>NC_041385.1:438630802-438635400 GCF_002162155.2 Triticum dicoccoides
TCTCTCTTCATTACTCCTACCTAACTACACCACCTCCATTAATGCATCTCCTTTCTCTTTTTCCTTCCCCCTCCACTAGTTGAAGTTGTCTCCTCCCAAATTAGGTAGCTAGGTAGATGTAGGATTTAGTTAAGTGACCTATTTTCCCCCTAACTAGATCTATATTTGTCAAGAAGAGCTTTGTGCACTTTTGATCTCCCTACAACATCATCTCCACCGTGTGCTCGATCTCGATCGAGATAGAGGTGATGAAAATTTCATGCTTTTGCAAAATGGAAATATGTTTATGTGTGTGTGATATGTTTGTGGAAATTGTGTGTGTGGCATGAGTTGACGCCAAATTGTGCTTTTGAGTTGCCTATGTTTTCCGAAATGTCGATTTATTTCCATTTCGGCGAATTCCGGGCAAACTCTAGATCCATATATGTCCTATTTTTAGGGAAGGTCATGCCAATTTTTTTATGACTTTGATGCATGCATGCATTTTTATAATCAATTTGTTTATTATTACCGTGCAGAGTTGACGATGGTTAGTGGAACGATGGTGGACAGGTGGTTGCGGTCGGCGGTGCAGGACATGAAAGAAAATAACCGGACAGAGGTTTTATGTCCGTGTCGAAAATGCAAAGGAATAGTTTGGCTCGACCCCCATGACGATGGTCGTGTCGAAGCGCACCTGCTCATGACTGGTTTCATGGATGGCTATACTCGATGGATAATTGAAGATGAGGATGACGATGTTGAGGATGCCGACGGGGCAGGCAATGATGACACGGGGCAAGACAAAGAGATGATCGATAATGGCGGCGGGGAAGAGGCCGGACATGGCGGGGGAGAAGGGGCCGGACATGGCGGAGGAGAAGGGGCCGGACATGGCGGCGGAGAGAATGACATGGACTCCACACAGCAGAGTTCGTCGGTACTAAGTTCAATTGTGCGGGACCCTCATGTTCAAGCATTGCTTCGCAAGGAGACGAGTACTGAGAGAGCTGCTTCTAGAGAGGAGGCTAAGCTGGAGCAACTGGTGGTAGACTCGAACACTCCATTGTATGATGGTTGCAATCCTGAGGTGACCCGCTTGAGTTTCACGCTCCAACTCCTGAAGACAAAGGCTAAAAACAAATGGACCGACACTAGCCTCGATGAGCATCTCAAGTACCTAAAGGATGTTCTCCCCGTGGGTAATCTATGTCCTACTAGTGTTGATGAGGCCAAGAAGATTGTGTGCCCTCTTGATCTGCCACACATTAGATACCATGCATGCATCAACGATTGCATAATTTATCAGAAGGAGCACGCGGAAAAAACAAGCTGTCCGGTGTGCAATGCTTCTCGATACAAGAAGGCTGGGAAGAAATGTCCCCAGAAAGTTGTATGGTACTTACCGATCACTCCCCGTCTCCAGAGGTATTTTGTAGATCCCAAGGAAGCTAAGCTAATGCACTGGCACGCGGAGAGGAAGAAGCCTGACGATGGAGATGATCCGAAGCTGAGACACGTGAAGGATGGAAGCCGGTGGAGAGTGTTGAACAGCTTCTATCGGTATTTTGAATGTGATGCAAGGAACATCGTGCTCGGCGCGTGTACCAATGGCATGAATCCGTTTGGCAACCAGAACACCAACCATAGCACATGGCCCGTGTTTGTATGGATGTACAACCTCCCCCCTGGTTGTGCATGAAATCGAAGTACATTCACATGAGCATGCTTATTCAAGGGCCGAAACAACTAGGAAATAATATTAATTTGTATCTGGAGCTACTTCAAGAGGAGTTAGACACGTTATGGAAAACACCATCCAAGACATGGGACGCCAGCAAAGGTGAGTATTTCAACATGAGAGCCATGCTGATCACGACAGTGCAGGACTATCTCGGTTACGGATATGTGGCAGGCCAGGTGTGCCATGGATATTGCGGATGCACGCGGTGCATGGATGATACGACGTCTCAGCAGCTAACGTCAAGGAAAGATGGCGGGTCTGGGAAAATCGTGTACATGGGGCATCGAAGATGGCTTGAACAGGATGACCCGTGGAGAAACCGTGGAGATCTATTCAATGGTCACGCTGAGCATCGAGGACCTCCACGTAAGTGGAGCGGTGCCGAAATTGATGAGCTATTGAAAAACTGGAAGGAGTGCCCGGCACCGGGAAAGACGATGAGAAAGGCGCCAAAGCCGCTGCTGAAGGTATGGAAGACGAGGTCTGTGTTCTGGGACTTGGAGTACTGGCACAAACTCGATACACCTCATTGCCTTGATCAAATGCATATCTGTAAGAATGTCTTTGAGAGCTTGCTCGCAACACTAATGAACATGCCAGATAAGACCAAGGATAGGCCGAAGGCAAGAAAAGACTTGCAAGATTTGAAAATCAGGGAAGATCTGCACATGCCGCCCCGTAAAATGTCAGACAAGACAGAGACGGAGACAGAGG
This sequence comes from Triticum dicoccoides, assembly GCF_002162155.2. Classification (NCBI taxonomy): domain Eukaryota; kingdom Viridiplantae; phylum Streptophyta; class Magnoliopsida; order Poales; family Poaceae; genus Triticum; species Triticum dicoccoides. The sequence goes on from NC_041385.1 coordinate 438,633,240, forward strand.
CATGGGAGAAGAAGGGCAAGAAAATAAAGAAAGAGGATTATTGCCCCCCTTCTTGCTTCACCTTAAGTCAGGCTGAGATCAATCAATTCTTTAAGTGCCTTACCGGAGTCAAAGTTAGTTCCGGTTACTGTGGCAAGATAAGCAGATATCTAGACACGGACAAGAAAAGGTTCAGCGGGATGAAGTCTCATGACTGTCATGTGATGATGACGCAGATACTACCTGTTGCCCTTAGAGGGATAATGGACAAGCACGTCCGTGACACGCTTATTGGCCTCTGCAACTTTTTCGACGTCATCTCCCGAAAGTCGATCAATGTGAAGCAGCTCCAAAGGCTACAGGAAGAGATCGTTGTGATACTGAATGAGCTTGAGATGTACTTCCCGCCCGCGTTCTTCGATGTGATGGTGCATCTGTGTGTCCATATTGTGGATGACATAATAGAACTGGGGCCGTCATTCCTGCACAACATGATGCCGTTTGAGAGGATGAATGGGATCATCAAAGGATTCGTTCGTAAAATGTCCCGTCCGGATGGAAGCATCGTCTAGGGCTATTTGGCACAAGAGTGCATCTCTTTCTATGAGAATTTTCTATATGGCGCAGACCAGCCACCTGGTGTTAGTGTTGGTTTGCCCGTTAACAAGCACGATGGGAGGCTCGAAGGAGATGGTCACTGCAATGGTCGCAGGGAACTGCACGTGGCATACTCAGATCGATGCAGCGACTTTGACAGAGCAAACTTGGTAGTGCTACAACACCTAGACGAGGTAGATCCTTTCGTGGCACTGCACAAAGAAATTATCGCAAAGAAGTATCGTGACCGGGGGGTATGCAGGACGGACACCGAAGTTACTAGAGATCACAACTCCACTTTCCTGCATTGGTTCAAAGAGCATATTATTGCTAATCCCACAAAGGAGGGATCTAAGGACGGATTGCTCATATACGCCTTAGCACATGGCCCCTCGCCCAACCTCGTAACCTATCAGGCATATGATATCAACGGATACACGTTCTACACGGAGGCCAAAGATATGGACCGTGATGATCAGAACTCAGGGGTGACGATGGAATGCATGACCGGGAGCGACAACGGCGCAACTGAATGATTTTATGGAAGGGTCGAGGAGATCTGGGAGCTTGACTACTCTGGACTGCACAACACGACGATGTTCCGTGTTAGATGGGCTAAGAATGTCGAAAGAGAAAGCCGGATGTTCACTACCATGACTATACCCGACGCCAAGAGCGCTACCGTGAACGCTATCGCAAAAAACGAGCCATGGGTACACGCTAAGCACGTGACACAATGCTTCTTCATAACTGACCCGCGCAATCCCAGCCGTGTTGTCGTGAGGAGAGGCAAAAGGAACATCATTGTAATGGATGGAGTCGCCAACGAGGAAGACTATGATCAGTACGGCAACCCAATGAGGGCAGATGACGATGATGATGAAGTATACGTCAAAAGAAGAATCAATACTACATTACCTAAGAAAAATCGTACTCCATGGAAAAGGCAAAGTCACAATGAGGGGCTCAATTATTCTTCGACGAACAAGAAGGGAAAGAAGCTGACTCAAAAACGAAAACGTCAGCACCGAGGAAACGTATGTTATCGGTCCAATGATGTGTAATATATATATGTTCCTATTTTGTATACACACTTAGCCATTATTATGCATGGGTCCAATGATGTGAAATATGTATGTTCCTATTTTGCATACATATTTAACCGTCAAATGATGCAACATATATCGCCCTCCCTTCGTTCACTGCCCTCGGGAAATAAAAGTGGGATAAAATAAAGGAAAAGAAAAAGGAAAACTGGCAGTAGCGACGGTAGTAGCAGCGCGTTTTGCATAAACCACTGCAGCTACTGAATTTAGTAGTAGCGAATTTTGCCTAAACCGCTACAGCTACTGAAGTTAGTAGCAGCGCGTTTTGACCTAATGCGCTACTGGTACGTCCACTTAACCCAAAATTCTCACTCGCCCTGCTTCATCCTGCCTTTTCCCCCCAAATCCCCACTCTCTCTTCCCCTGTCGCACCGCCGCGCCCGACCCGGCCCCGGCGCTCGCCCCCGACTCCGGCACCGGCGCTAGCCCCCGACCCCGGCGCTCGCCCCCGACCCGGCCCTCGCCCCCGACTCTGACAC
>NC_041385.1:438635692-438641092 GCF_002162155.2 Triticum dicoccoides
GGCGCGCTCGCCCCCGACCCGTCGACCCTCGCCTCCCTCCTCTCCCCTCTCGGCCGTCGTCGGGCCTGCCTCCTCGCCCCTGCACCCTCTGTAAACCCCCCCCCTCTCTCTACTAGGGTTCTTCGGTTATGTTAATTAGGTTATCTATTTAGTTATGAATTTAGCTAGGTTTGAAAATTAGCTGAATTTATATGCAAATTTGAACTGGACATGTGATATGTGCATATGTCATGTTTTGGACATGTCATGTTTGGAAAATGATGTGAGTGGTCTATGTTACGCTGGAATGTTGATTCATTTCCGTTCCGGTGAATTTCAGGCGCTCGATATGTCCATTTTTTAGCAAAGGTCATGCCGAAATTTCCCGTGAATAAAGGCATGATTTGTGCTACATAGTTGGCATATCGAGTGCTGGCACATAGATTTCTTTTTATGTCATTTCTCATTTATTCATACTTTTAGAAATAAATGAGGACACTTAATCATAGGAAACATGTCGAACAACGAAGAAACTGGGCCTTGTGACCAAGATGCACACGAGATGGATTATGAGGGTGAACAAGAGTACCTCGACTATTTGACTGCTAAGAAAGGTTTGCAGGTTGGCCTGGATGATGGTACTGACACCGACATCGACACCGACGGCGCCGACACCGATGGCGGCACCGAGATCGGTGGGGAAGGTACCGGCAGGGAAGGTACCGGCCCCGATGCCGCTACCGAAAAGAGGAAGCATAAGAAGCAGAGGATACGAAAACCTAACAAACTAGGGATTGGACGACTTGTGATCACAAAGATGGCACCTGGCAAGTCTGAGCCGTTAGAGCCGGAAGAACCTCGCAAGTGCTATGGGAACCAAGTAGGATGCATCGTATGGGAATGCGCGAGCATCAACGACGATGACTTAAGGAGTAAAGAACATTTGACGCAGTTGCTCCTAACGAAGTTGCACAAGAGATTCAAGTTCCCCGACCGGGATGATAACATAGAACAACCGTGGGATGATTCGAAGATGAAAAAGATTAACAATCACGCCATGGGCATGTTCAGCAATGATTTGGCCTCCTGGAAAGGGAGGGTGAAACGAGCTATTGAGGCTGATGAACCCCTGTCCAAGATTCTGGAGGAAAATTCGACACTTACGGAAGAGGAGTTCGAAAAGTTCAAGGACACTTGTGCTACCGAGGCAGCCAAGGCTAAGGCTGCGAAATTCAAAAGCCTTCAGCAAAGGAACACGGGGAAGCATCGCCTCGGAAGCCATGGCTACCTCGGTAAAAGGCCCATATGGGATAAGGAGGACGCGGAACGTGAAGCCGCGGGTCTCCCAGACCCCTTCCCGAAGTTCACCAACCCCTTGGAGCATGATTTCATTAGGGCCCGCTACAAGTGGGACAAGGAGAAAAAGGTTTTTTACACGGACAAGATCACGAGGAAATTGATTAGACTACTAGAGAAGCAACACCGGCTTGCAGCCGAAAGCCCTACTTCTCCGATGAGGCCCAAGTGGGACACCCCTCTCAACCGGGCCTTGAACGAACTTAAGGGACTCCCTTTGGACCAGCGGCCGCAATATGGTCATGTGCACGGCGCCGGAGACGGCGCCACATGGAAGGTGTTTTACAACGACGGCCCAGAGGCCAAGAAGCAGAAAAAGAAGTTTAGTCAGGCGGACATCGACGCGAAGGTGAAGTTTGCGGTCGAGAAAAAAGCAGCTGAGGACGCAAAAAAAGCAGCCGAGGACAAATATGAGTTGCTACAGCAGGCAGTCAATGCAGCTGTAACTGCCTGCAGAAATGATTTTGCTACTAACTTGGTTCCAGTTATCATCAACTGGGCGAAGGAAAATCCAGACAAGACGGTACATGATTTCCCGATGCCCAGTTTCGTCGCGAGCAACTCCATGAACAACAACACCATCGCACCATTACTTGCTCAAGCAACCGGGCCTCCTCTCGCAGCCGCTCCCGCTCATAGCAGCCCGTCCTCAGTCTCAGGCGCGCTAGGTGGGCCTTCGTCTTTGGCTGAGCTCGACGCCATCACGGTAATTACATGTCGCACCAACACATATATATATAGATAATATTCCATTTTCGTTTCCTTTCGGTTGTTTTACGCCACAGACATATGTGTTTGCAGGTGAAAGAAACCCCATGCACCATACTCTACTTGATCAAAGGCCAGAAGGTGGACGTGGGAAAGGGGATGATAATGGACCCCTCTCAACGCACGTTCCACAACCAGCCGATCCCCGCTGGGCACTTCAGGGTTAGATTGACCAATGTGAAATCAGGGCACGAGGATTTGCCTCCTCCAGTACAGCATGTGGGAGCGGACGACGAGACCCCGCCGCGGATTGGAAGCTGCAAGAATTGGGTGCTGCTATGGCCGAAGAATCTTATTCGTCTGGAGCCGGCCAAGAGCACACCAATAACTACCACACATCAACAAGCATGTGCGGAGACCACCACCCCGCCTATGCAATTACCAGCTCCTCTAGTGCTGGGTGAGAGCGGCGGACGACATGATGAAGGGGGTGCAATAGTACTGGCTGATGTAATTTCTCCTGTAGAATAGAGAATGGATGATGAGACGGAGGTCGACCCTATGGATTACCTCAATACAAACACGTATGACTGTGACATAGATATGATGAGTCAACCATATGACGAATCGGGCTATCAACTTGCTAATGAGGATATGGATGATATGCCCGGGCAGGGTCGTACCATGGATTGCAAAAAGTCTCTCTTGATGAAATCCTCACAGGACACGCCTAAAGATGCCGCCTCAACACAGGCTCAACTAGCCGGGCGCGAGGGTCGTACAGTACTTAGCCCGGGAACACTGGGGAAGGGATTAAGGAAGGGTCTGGAAGGTGTGCCCAAGAAAAAGGAGAGGAAGAGATCAGGGAAGGTAACTGCCTCCAAACATGCCAGAGCACATAGCAGCCAGACGATGCATTCTGAAGAGCGTGTACCCATGAAAGGTGCGGTCATGTTCCATCTCACGGGCGAGTCGATGCTACCGCCGAAACCGCTGGAGGCACTATCAGGGGATCTCAGGAGACTGCACGACCATGTGCTGTCGACTGAGAAAAGCCTACTAGCCTCAAAGGATCCAGGATATCCGACATAAGCGGCTCGTGTGCCTGAGGGGAAGTGCTACGTTGACACACGGCCCGCGGAGGTGTTCTTCCTGTGGTTTGACCATATCTTTGAGATGTTTCTAACAAGGCGGCTTGATTTTACTATCGTCCGCCTTTTTGTGCTACATATGAGCTCCGTCATGAAGAGTGAAGAAGTCTCGCAAATCTGTGTGGCGGATCCGTACTACATGCACGAGTCTTTCTTGAGTCTCGGCGACTTTGAGCGTGAAACTGCTAGGGAGTACCTCCAAAACTTCATGGTACAGAATAAGGACCGGGAAATTGTCCTTGTGCCTTATCATCCAAAGTAAGTCAGTTTCGGACAACCCTTTCGTACATTTCAATCATTCCTTCTCTCTCATATGGGGAATAATTTGAGGTGTCTTTTCCCCGCAGCAACGGGTGCGCCGTCCTTATCGTTCTTTACCCGCAAGTCTCCCACGCCGTGTATTTTGACCCTTCCAGAGACTACAAGAAAAAAGACTACACCCACATAATGAATATTCTAGATGATGCTCTCCAAGGCTTCAGCTTTAGAGGTGGCCACGTGCAGATCAGGAAACAAAGGAACAAGAAGATGGGTTTCACGCATAAAACTAACTTCTCCTGCATCCATGTCCCAAAACCAAGCAAGAAGGATGGACTCTACATCGTCCATCTCATGATTCAGTTCAACACGGATCACCAAAAGCTTCGCATTAACGACAGAAATGATGATCATATCCAGAAGTGGCTAGAATCTCATGGAGAAGCGAATTATAAACTTAGAGATGACTTCTTTTGCATCCAAAGCGACATTGCGACGATCATCATGAAAGAAGTCGTCGATGAGAAGGGGATGTTCCACCATGGCCCTATATCGCGAGCTGACGTCCGAACTCGCATAGGCATGCAACGTCTAGACCTCACACTGTTCAAGAAGCTAGGGTTCGTCCTTGATGATATGGAAGGATGGAACTTCTAGTGATTTATGATGCCGATGATGATGATATGTGTCGGTTGAACTTGTATACTTTTTGTAGCGATGAAACTTTGTGATGTCCACGGTCCCTGCCAAACTTGTGTAACGCTACTTTGTTAGTTTGCGTACGATGACCTGCGTACCTCTAGTTAATTAATTTGCGTACTGTATGTTGCATCTAGTTGCTAACCCTTTCTTTTTCGGTGTTTCTCTAGTACATTTTGTTGCATATATATGATTGTACATCCTCTTCATGAACATGCATCTCTAACAGGTACCTAGTTTCTTGATGGTGAGATGGAATTGCTATGTCGTGTACAAAGGGAAGGTTCCGGGGGTGTACAACGAGTGGCATGAGTGTCAGGCGCAAGTGAATGGGTTCACGGGCGCCAGCCATAAAGGCTTCAAAAGCAGAAAAGAAAGAAAATCTAGTTACTTGAGGTTCACGCTAGCGCGAGAGAGGACTCGTAACCGCCACCTCATGTACTGCATAGTTCTGCTCTCACTCATAGTGATAGCACTTCTTGCGTATACCTTTGTTTAGATGGATGACGTTGTTGTAGTTGCAAGTATTCGAGACTTGCATGTATCGCTATTTTCGAGATGATGACAAGATATCACTTTGTGTTGGATGATGATTATGATGAGATGTATGTACATGCTCTGATTACATTTGTGGTCTCGCAGGCATTTGTATGTGTATCATGATGACATTTCTATGTGCTAAAGATTCTTCTACAAAGCCTGTTCAAATACAAAACAAATATGCCAAAAAAAACTACTTAAATTAGCAGTAGCGAGTGTATAAAAGTTAGCAGCAGCGCCGCGATAGCAGTAGCGCGTCCAGGCAAAGCGCGCTAGAGCTACTAGCAGTAGCGAGCTTCCTCTAACCGCGCTGCTGCTACACTTGTGTAGAAGTAGCGCCGGTGGGCACGCGCTACTGCTATGTGTTAGCTGTAGCGCCTTATTAGTAGCGCCTATACCCGCGCTACTGATACATCTAAAACCCGCGCTGCTGCTAGCCTTTTCCCTAGTAGTGAAGGGCTACTATGAAATAACATAACGTTTTCAGTTTTATATATGGTTTCCTCAAATAACGTGATAAAATAACAAGTAAAAATTGTCATTTGCAAGTTGTATCACATTTGTATGATCTATGTTCTGTAAAACCAGAAAATATATGGACAATTTATCCTAAAATCAATTTCTATTTTTCATGCATTGATATATTTATGGAAACTCCAATAATATTACCGTACAAATAGATGGGCATGGCAACGCATGCCCATCATGA
>NC_041385.1:438641346-438654313 GCF_002162155.2 Triticum dicoccoides
CCTCACGAAGGAGAAAGTATCGCTTAAGCTTGGGGGAGGCTTAAGTCAATGTTATATTCATGCCCCAATCATGAGCCCTCAAGAGAAATGATTATGCAAAACTTTTATGCTCGGCTTTCACTCAACAATCGCAACATGCTTGATACTTCTTGTGCTGGGTCTTTTATGATGAAGACTATTGAATTCAAGTGGGATTTATTGGAAATAATTAAACGCAACTCTGAAGATCGGGATTCGAACGATGGTAAGGAGTCAGGTATGACACCTAAGTTTGATTGTGTTAAATCTTTTATGGATACCGATGCTTTTCATGGATTTAGCACTAAATATGGACTTGACTCTGAGATAGTAGCTTCTTTCTGTGAATCATTTGCTACTCATGTTGATCTCTCTAAGGAGAAGTGGTTTAAATATAATCCTCCCACTGAAGTAAAAGTAGTTGCACCTGTTACAGTTGAAGAATAGATTATCACTTATAATGATCCTATTGTTCCTACTACTTATGTTGAGAAACCACCTTTCCCTGTTAGGATAAAGGATCATGCTAAAGCTTCAACTGTGGTTCATAACAGTAATTCTAGAACATATCCACCTCATGAGCAAATTAAAGTTGAACCTAGTATTGCTATGGTTAAAGATCTCTTGGCCGATAATATTGATGGGCATGTTATTTATTTCTGTGATGAAGCTGCTAATATTGCTAGACCCGATGCTAAGATACATAGATCTGTTGTAGGCATGCCTGTTATTTCTGTTAAAATAGAAGATCATTGTTATCATGGCTTATGTGATATGGGTGCTAGTGCTAGTGCGATACCTCATTCCTTATATAAAGAAATCATGCATGACATTGCACCTGCTGAGATAGAAGATATTGCTGTTACAATTAAGCTCGCCTATAGAGATACTATTTCACCAATTGGGATTGTTAGAGATGTTGAAGTCTTGTGTGGCAAAGTTAAATATCCTGCTGATATTCTTGTTCTTGGTTCTCCACAAGATGATTTTTGTCCCATCATATTTGGTAGACCCTTCTTGAATACTGTTAATGCTAGGATAGATTGCAAAAAGGATGTTGTTACGATTGGCTTAGGAGATATGTCTCATGAGTTTAATTTTGCTAAATTTCATAGACAACCCCATGACAAAGAATTGCCTAGTAAGGATGAAATTATTGGTCTTGCTTCTATTTCCGTGCCTCCTACTGATCCGTTAGAACAATATTTGCTAGACCATGAAAATGATATGTTTATGAATGAAAGAAGGGAAATAGATGAAGTATTCTTTAAATAGGGACCTATTTTAAAACACAACTTGCCTGTTGAAATCCTAGGGGATCCTCCTCCACCCAAGGGTGATCTCGTGTTTGAGCTTAAACCATTACCTGATACTCTTAAATATGCTTATCTTGATGAAAAGAAGATACATCTTGTTATTATTAGTGCTAACCTTTCAGAGCAAGAAGAGGAAAGATTATTGAAAACTATGAAGAAGCACCGCGCTGCTATTGGATATACTCTTGATGATCTTAAGGGCATTAGTCCCACTCTATTCCAACACAAAATAAAATTGGAAGAAGGCGCCAAACCCGTTAGATATCATCAACGACGGTTAAATCCTAAGAGGAAACAAGTGGTAAGAAAAGAAATACTAAAGCTCCTTGAGGCAGGTATAATTTATCCCATTGCTGATAGTCAGTGGGTAAGTCCTGTCCGTTGTGTCCCTAAGAAGGGAGGTATTACTGTCGTTCCTAATGATAAAGATGAATTGATCCCACAAAGAATTATTACAGGTTATAGGATGGTAATTTATTTTCGTAAATTAAATAAGGCTACTAAAAAGATCATTACCCTTTACCTTTTATTGATCAAATGCTAGAAAGACTATCCAAACATACACATTTCTGCTTTCTAGATGGTTATTCTGGTTTCTCTCAAATACCTGTGTCAGCGGACGATCAAGCAAAGACTACTTTTACTTGCCCTTTCGGTACTTTTGCTTATAGGCGTATGCCTTTTGGTTTATGTAATGCACCTGCTACCTTTCAAAGATGCATGATGGCTATATTCTCTGACTTTTGTGAAAATATTTGTGAGGTATTCATGGATGATTTCTCCGTCTATGGATCATCTTTTGATGATTGCTTGAGTAACCTTGATCGAGTTTTGCAGAGATGTGAAGATACTAGTCTTGTTTTGAATTGGGAGAAGTGCCACTTTATGGTTAATGAAGGCATTGTCCTGGGGCATAAAATTTCTAAAAGAGGTACTGAAGTTGATAAAGCTAAAGTTGATGCTATTGAAAAGATGCCATATCCCAAGGACATTAAAGGTATAAGAAGTTTCCTTGGTCATGCCGGTTTTTATAGGAGGTTCATTAAGGACTTTTCTAAAATCTCTAGGCCTTTGACTAATTTATTGCAAAAAGATATTCCTTTTGTCTTCGATGATGATTGTGTAGAAGCATTTGAAATACTTAAGAAAGCTTTGATTCCTGCACCTATTGTTCAGCCACCTGATTGGAATTTACCCTTTGAAATTATGTGTGATGCTAGCGATTATTCTGTAGGTGTTGTTCTAGGACAAAGAGTTGATAAGAAATTAAATGTTATTCAATATGCTAGTAAAACTCTAGACACTGCTCAGAGAAATTATGCTACTATTGAAAAAGAATTCTTAGCAGTTGTATTTGCTTGTGATAAGTTCAGACCTTATATTGTTGATTCTAAAGTAACTATTCACACTGATCATGCTGCTATTAAATATCTTATAGAAAAGAAAGATGCTAAACCTAGACTTATTAGATGGGTTCTCTTGCTAGAAGAATTTGATTTTCATATTATTGATAGAAAGGGAGCTGAGAACCACGTCGCAGACAACTTGTCTAGGTTAGAGAATGTTCTTGATGACCCACTACCTATTGATGATAGCTTTCCTGATCAACAATTAGCGGTCATAAATGCTTCTCGTACTGCTCCATGGTATGCTGATTATGCTAAATTCATACCACCTAGTTTCACATACCAACAAAAGAAAAAGTTCTTTTATGATTTAAGACATTACTTCTGGGATGACCCACACCTTTATAAAGGAGTAGATGGTGTTATTAGACGTTGTGTACCTGAGCATGAACAGGAACAGATCCTACGCAAGTGTCACTCCGAGTCTTATGGAGGACACCACGCTGGAGATAGAACTGCACATAAGGTATTGCAATCCGGTTTTTATTGGCCTACTCTCTTCAAAGATGCCCGTAAGTTTGCCTTGTCTTGTGATGAATGTCAAAGAATTGGTAATATTGCCTATGAATTATTCTCTAGTTATTGAACCATTTGATGTTTGGGGATTTGATTATATGGGACCGTTTCCTACCTCTAATGGGTATACACATATTTTAGTTGCTGTTGATTACGTTTTACTAATTGGGTAGAAGCTATTCCAACTAGTAGTGCTGATCATAACACCTCTATTAAGATGCTTAAAGAAGTTAATTTTCCGAGGTTTGGTGTCCATAGATATCTCATGACTGATGGTGGTTCACATTTTATTCATGGTGCTTTTCGTAAAATGCTTGCTAAGTATGATGTTAATCATAGAATTGCATCTCCATATCACCCACAGTCTAGTGATCAAGTAGAGTTGAGTAACAAAGAGCTCAAATTAATTTTGCAAAAGACTGTTAATAGATCTAGAAAGAATTGGTCCAAGAAACTTGATGATGCATTATGGGCTTATAGAACTGCACATAAGAATCATATGGGTATGTCTCCATATAAAATGGTTTATGGAAAAGCATGTCACTTACCTCTCGAACTAGAACATAAGGCATATTGGGCTATTAAAGAGCTCAATTATGATTTCAAACTTGCCGGCGAGAAGAGGTTATTTGACATTAGCTCACTTGATGAATGGAGAACCCAAGCATATGAGAATGCCAAGCTGTTTAAAGAAAAAGTTAAAATATGGCATGACAAAAGGATACAAAAGCGTGAGTTTAATGTAGGTGATTATGTGTTGCTTTTCAGCTCTCGTTTAAGATTTTTTGCAGGAAAACTTCTCTCTAAATAGGAAGGCCCTTACGTTATCGAAGAGGTCTATCGTTCTGGTGCCATAAAAATCAACAACTTCGAAGGCACAAATCCGAAGGTGGTGAACGGTCAAAGAATCAAACATTATATCTCAGGTAATCCTATAAATGTTGAAACTAATATTATTGACACCGTAACCCTGGAGGAATACATAAGAGACACTTTCCAGAATGTTTCAGACTCCGAAAACGAATAGGTATGTGGTACGGTAAGTGAACCGACTCCAAAACAGTCCTAATAGCAATTTTTCTCCATTTTGGAATATTTAAGAAAATAGGAAAATAAGAAGTAGTCTGGGAAGGACACGAGGCGTCCACGAGGGTGGAGGGCGTGCCCCCTGCCTTGTGGGCACCTCATGTGCTCTCCGGACTCCGTTTTCTTGCACGATACTTCTTTCGGTCGGTAAAAAATCATTATATAATCTACCGAATGTTTTGACCACCGTATCACACAAAAATTCTCTGTTTTTATTTTGAGTTGTTTCTGTCGTAGATTCAGAGCAAGATGTCTTCTCAAGAGTCAGTTGGGGAGAGTCGGGTGTCTCACCCGACGCCAGGTCCAGGAGCAAACATCGATGCTTATCACTTTGGGCCATCAACGGAGGATGATGGAGGCCGACTTGAAAAGGATATATGCTATGGAGGAGGATCAAGAAGTTACCTCTCGTTTCCAAGCCGGATTCACGATGGGGGAACTTTAGAGCTCAGCCATCCCAGACTCGGTCATCCCTTCCAATGTTAAATTTATTTCTTATGAAAATATGAAAAAGAGTGTCACTTGTTCTCCAGCAGCTATGCAACATCCTTGGGTGAAAGGAGCTTTAGCCGTCACGGGGTAAGCTCCACAACAAAAATATGGACCTCAAGCAGCAAGTTAATAAGCTCGAGGAGGAGAATCGTATCCTGAGGGGCATCATCGCCAAGAGGATCACACCACCAACTCCGAAGAAGGAGACATAATCACTTGGGGTATCACTACTAGAAATACCACTACTAATGGCGCACCTAATATGGCCATTAATGGCGCATCACTGGTGCGCCATTGATAGCACGCCATTAGTAATTTTTACTAATGGCGCACCACCTGGTGCGCCATTAGTATCTGGTATACTAATGGCGCACCACCTGGTGCACCATTAGTATATGCGAGGGTGCGCCATTAGTATGCCTCCCAGGGGGCATGTATACCCAGGTGCTTTGGCATACTAATGGCGCACCACCTCTGGATGCGCCATTAGTAACCGCAGCATACTAATGGCGCACTACCCGGTGATGCGCCATTAGTATGCACTGTCATGCTAATGGCGCACTGTCATGTGATGCGCCATTAGTATGAATATTAGGTTTTTTTTTATTTTTTTATTTTCTGTTTTTTGCACAGGTTACAAAATGTATAATTTGACAAAATATAGACAGCACACATCAACAATAGATTCATCAAATACAATAGAAGATTAGTCTTTGAATACAATTCATCATATTAGTCTCCGAATACAATTCATCATATTAGTCTCCGAATTAAAAAGACCGAACAAAGATAGAACATTATATTACAAGTCTCGAGACCGCGAGTAGCGAGTTTGTCTTCGCATTACAAGTCGATATCGATCATCTAAACTACCATCACATAGAAGAGAGCTGCGGTCATCACGATGAGCATCATCACGATGAAACTCGTCTTCATCCGGTTCCTCCAACGCTCCCTCCCCTCTCCCACTAGATAGCGGGCGTATCTAGATTCGGCCTCGGCCCTAGTGGTGTACCCTTTGTAACTGTTACCGCTGAATCGGTGAACCTGTCTCCGACACTCCTCCCAGTCATCGTAGACTCCGGGAACCTTACCCTTGTACACGACATACGTGGGCATCACTATGCACTAGCCAAACGAAACGTTAGTACCAATTCACAGACAATACATAAGCAATATATAATTATGCAACAGAACGATCGGAAGAGAAAAGCAAGACATTAATAGCATCGATTACATCTAAGTTGAACGACTCTCAAAACCAAAGAGACATACTACAAGTTCATTAAAGTTTAATTACAACATGAGCCAATCGATGTTTCAGAACTAGACAACTCGATTCAAGGGACCGGAGCGTGGATGAAGCCGCCGTCTATCGTGGGAGTCATGAAAGAACGGGCGTTGTCATCCTGCATTTGTAGCATTGTGTCGATGTCACTGTTGGACGGTTGATTTCTGAGGTAGAACTGCCCCGAGGTACGAAGGACATCTTGATGGATGATTTCCGCAAACTCCGACTGGATGCGAAAGAATTCTTGTCGGAGGTCCGCGTCCTGGATTGCCGACACGCTCGCGGCCCAATCTTGGAGTTTACTCGGTAGCAGAAGTTGATGATGGTCCCGTACGATCGCCCGCATGTGATGGATGGCGTAGTAGGCACCCTTCTGACCGCCAGGCGGCTGCTTGACGCAGCAGAACATCGTATTGTGGGAGAACACGTGCTTGCCGTACTTACGAATAGGCCTGGTGAAGGTGCCTCCAGATTGGGCGTAGCCGGGGAGAACATCATCAAGAACCTTCTTGACATTTGTGTAGTCTACGTTCGACTGACGGTCCGGGACGAAATACGTGGCCATGGAATATTTGGGGCTTAGGAGGATGAGCGTGCAACGTGTGTCACTGCAGAAAACACGGAATGTTAAAAGAAAAACGATCGAAAAGTAAGAATTCATATGTTACGGGCCGGTTGAGGGGAGGACTTACTCGGGAAAGTAAGGCACAAGGAAGTTATCCTTATCTTGGTTTGCCAGAATGACGCCTTCGAGGTAAGAACTCGCGACTTGCCGGTCCCCAGCGCTGCCCAAGATCTTGGCACGCATGTAGAAGGGGTCGACTATCACGATGTCCGGGGTCTTGTCGCGAATGATCCGCATCTCCATACTCAGCGAAAATAGCCGAACGAAGGTGTAGTGCAGCGGATGAAGGTTAAACATAGCAAAGATGTCATCAAACCGCAGGACGATCGTACCCCCGATGTCGCCATCCACAAAGCCCTTGCCCTCTGGCACCTTGGCCACGAAAACCGGGTATGCCACATCCTTCTCTCTGAGACGCCGCTTCTCCAAAGAAAGAACACTGTCGTGCAGACTCCGCATAGCACCGGTTGCAGCATTGAGCATATTTGGTGGTAGCATCGCCCTACCCGCCACATGCACCTTCCTCGAGATATCCTGCGGTGAAGGTGGCCCGTCCTGAGCACGGATCATACTCGGTGCCGGCTGGCTCACACCCTTCTTAGTCTTTCTTTTGCGTGCCTTCTTCTTCTCCTGTAATGGGACCGAGTTCTGCTCACAGACCGCCTTCTTGAGTGTGTTGGGGCTGATAATATTTCACACCTCGCCTATCTGAGGCTCGGTGAAGTCGGCAGCTGGAGGCGTCTCCTGAGAGCTGAACGCCAGACGGCGCCTGTTGCAACTTGGCTTCTCCGCGGTACGAGCTAGATCGCACACGTCTTTTGTTGGGTTTGGTTTTTGAGAAGGAGGCCCCATGAAGTCGCCATCATACCCATGCTCGGCAAAGTACTGATCGACGTTGCCAAATGTATCATCGTCGTCGTCGTCGTCGTTCTGATCCTGTGCCATATGCATGTTTGGATCCAGTGGCATAGGGATGTCCGGCACCGTTACGGCGGTCTTGCCATGGGGCCGACTTGGCGCCGGCACGACTGGCGGTGTTGTCTTTGGGGTGGTGTCCCCCGCCCCCAAACGAATCTGGCTCTTCGGCCAAAGCAGGGGCCAGCTCAGGCAGGCGCTGAGGGTCATCACGTCAGCATCGTCGGCCCCGACGGGTCAAATCGGAGGTAACAAGTCGTCGCAGCCTGGCAGCACCCGAACCAGTTGAACCCTAAACAAGTTGGGTGGCATCTGGGTACCGTGGAACAAGGGGTTGCCCGGTTGAACGATTTTGCCCTTGGCGACATCGACCAACTCGTTGTTCACTAAGTGGAGGAGAGTGCACGGAACGTCGGCGGCGCCCTGCGAAAACATGTAGGGCGTCAGGGATGCCCAGTCAAAGGCAAGGAGATGAAGTCCTCGGCCGAGAGAGGCTTAATTAGTTACCGTGATGATGACGTCGAGCTCGGCTAATGTCGAGGCACCGCCAACGGCGGGCGTGCAGTTGACGGAGCGGCCGCTTGCTGAAGAGGTGCCGGCCGGCGTACACCCGGGTGCATTAAGCTCCCGTGCCGGCGTCGGAGACACCAATGCCGCCTCCGCCGGAGGCACCAATGGCCCCGCCATCGCATTATGCGAGTTGCTGGTCGTGAAGCTAGGAATCGGGGGCGGCCCCTGTTGGCCGCCCGCAATCCACACACTCAACCCCGAGATCAAGGTAGGCACAAGGGCGGTGATCGTCGCTCCGAGTCGTTGTTCCACTTGCTCTTGGACAATCTCCGGAATCCGCGCCACCTGTGCCTTGAGTTCTTGAACCTCTCGCGCCTGGCTTTCCGAGCTGGTCTTTTTCTCCTTCCGCACACCAGCGGTATAGTATGACCCCCATTTTGTCGACAAGCCTTTGCCGGCCACACGACCAGCTCACGTCGGCTTACTGAGCTTATCCTTGTTCTTCATTATATTCAACCCCCTATTTAGAGTGGTGTCCCAAGGGTTGCTCTGAGTCGACCCCGCGCTACTGCTTTCAGTCGCCTGCGGAAGGAATGTGAACCATTTAGAAATTCGGCTTCATTAATTAGAATGCAACCATATGGAGCTAATTACACGGGGGTGTATTCCTTACCAGAACAAGCTCAAGCCGCCTGGTGTTCGGATCCGTGGTAAGCTCCTTTGTTTTCGGGTCCTTCTTGTACCGGGCCCTGACAAAGTTCCTGGTCTGCTTGTCACCGTATTTATCGAAGAGGGGCGGTAGGCCTTGCTCGGCACGGTCCGCCTCCTCCTTGTCCCATATAGGCTCCGCCACTCTGTAACCGCCGGGACCGAGTGTGTGTTCCCCTATGTTCAGCTCCCGCATTTGTTTCCCCCACTCACTTGATTGGGAGCTTGCGGTGCTCGAGCAATTGATCTTGAAGTCGTTGTAGTCATCTTCGGTGATCGAAGGATTTTTCTCCTTGATCTTCTCATAACTCTCACCTTTCTCGATCATTCTCTTCACATTGCTTTTCCAAGTAGACAGGGCCTTGCTCATCTTCGTGAGGGCAGCATTGTTCACTTTATTCCCTTTGAGGCTTGTGTTTTCGAATTCAGCGGGGAACTTGTATCGTTCGTGCAGCTTCGTGAAGAGGAGGTGGCGCAAATTCCCCGGTCAGGATGCCTCAGGTTCTCGGTGTTGATCGAGACGGTGCTCCGGACAATGCACCCGAGCTGAAGCGAGTACCCCTTGACTATTCGTTCGGGCGCCGTTGGATTCCCGTTGGAGTCCACTTCAGTAACTTCCTCCTTGAGGGTGCGGAGCACGATCGGGCGCCGGTCCTTCCGTTGCCTCTTCGGCTGGCTGCTATCTGTGCGTGCGCCGCCATCATCAGTGGTGGCATCCTCGGCGGCACCATCAGTGGTGGCATCAGTGTGGTCATCCTCGGCGGCACCATCCGTGGTCTCAGGATCGGTGGGGAAGGCGGCGGCCTCATACAAGTGAGGTTGTTCCTCCATCTCCTGGGACAGCTCCCAGAATGCCTTGCCGCCCGAACCCCCGGCCTCATCGTTGTGGGCCATGTTTCTCTCTAAATAGAAACAAAGTTTGGTCAAAAAGTTGGTTATTGTCAAGGAACAAGATCATGGTCTCATCATTTAGGGTTTGTCGACACCGAGACATCCTAAAATCTAAGCTTTTATCATTGAGGGTTTTTCGACGCCAAGGCACCCTAAAAGCCTAACTTTTCATCATTTCGGTTTTTATCGACACTGAGGCACCCTAAAAGCCATGCATTAGTCACAAGTACGCCGGGGCACTTGATCCTACTTAATTAACTACTAAGATACCCCGGCCCATGCATTAGTCACAAGTACCCCATATGTCCTATTTTTAGCAAAGTCATGCTAAAATTCACGGAAAATTTCAGCATGACCTTTGCTGAAAATAGGACATATGGAGTACCCGAATTTGCCGGAATGGAAGTTAATCGACATTCCGGCAAACTCAAGGGCCTCTCGGGGTACCTGCAAAATCATCACGACACGATGGTCGGAGACAAAACCCAGCAAACTAGCAAAATCATCACAAATTGTTTTCTGTTAAAGATGATCATCATCTTTACAAGTCTTTCTCAATGTGATCATCATCTTTACAAATTGTTTTCTGTTAAAGTACACAGGAAAGCATGTTTTATTGCTTCCTTCTGATTGCTAACTCCAATAACATCAAAACATTTTACGGCCCTATGTTTGCAGTACAGAAAGCCAGAAAGAATTTGGTGGCAGACAGAATATTTAGGCTTCCCTTTTCAATGGAGCCCCAGACCAAATACACCCTCGCCAATAATGCGAGTCCAGAGATGCAATGCAACTTTGGACCACTAAATGCCGCCTGAGTCATGCAAAACCCAGTTTCACGCGCTAAACATCAAGCATTACAAACAAAGCAAATAAATACTGATGCTGTGACCACCTTGACCAGAAAGGCCACCACCTGGTGTCCACAGCTAGACAACAGGGCGGAGAATCACCAACTTAAAATTATGAAGGGACACCTCCAGGCATAACAGGGTGGCAGACAAAATTCCGCAAGTGATTTAGGATGTGGAAAAATGCTAGTGATGACAATGTACTGTTGTCTCCCATTATGGAAATATGTGTGGCACATGCTTCTAAAATTATGGTCAAATAACCATGCACATCTGATAGTTCCAGTGAAAAGGATATATGCAAATTGAGAAACCTGAGTGTAGACACACTACAATTTCAGATACACTGCATGACATTTGCATGGATCCAATTTTTGTAGGTAATTCCAACAACTGACAGGGAACCAAAAGAAAGATGACAGAATAAGTTGAATCTCGAATATTCCCCAATACTCAACATGCCTCAAATGCAACCAAACCTCCATGTACAGTGTACCCTCACTATGAAGTAGTATGAACTAAAACAGTTACTTTCCCTAATCCCTGCTGGTTCTGGATTTTCTATTGCACTTTCCCAGGATAGTGCAATCCATTCAGATGATACCAAAGAAAATCCAACTTGTACTACAACAATAGCTTCAGCTAGTCTATTGCCATTTAAGTCAGCAAGAATGCATGCATGTGGCCCAAACACAAAAATTAAATGATTGAACAAACATCTATAGTAATCAGTTGTGTAGAAGAAAATAAATGGATGCAACTAGAAAAGCTAGCAGCCATGCAAAAAAACATCTATAGTAATCACAAATTGTTTTCTTTTTTTAGGGAACTCAGTTAGTACTCAGTTTACAGAAACGGTTCGATGTCTATCATATACAACCATTTTCCCTGTTATAAAAGACATGAAAGATCACAACAATATTGATCTGAAAAGAACAAAAAAAAAGAGAAATAGTATGTATGCAGTGGTGATTCTACCTTGCTTTCTCAGCCGTGGGTGATGAAGTGCCTCTGTTCTGTTGTGTCTGCAGTGGTATGGAGATGAATGAATTGGTATTAGGTTCAAATATGATCGATGGATACTCTAATTGTCCCAGAAATATTGAGTTTACTTGATCAAAATTTTAACTGGTAAAGATATATATCCTGTTAAAGATATATATCCTGTTCATGCATATGTTCACTTGTGTTATTATTATACATATGTAGACTGCGGCACGGCCCATGCTGAAGAGTGCTTTGGTGAAATGACCCAGATGTCTCATAGAGAAGGAACATAGGTGTTATAAAACAATTAAGGGTTTGGTTTGAAGAAATGTATAAACAAACTACTAGTTTAGTTTTCAAACACAAATGGTAAATATGTTGAGGCCCAAAAACTAAGTGTACCAACAACCTAAGCTAAACAAGATGAGCACAAGATGTATAATAATAACACAAGTGATAAATAACCTAAAAGAAGATAAATAACTTGAAGCACTAACAAACAACTTCAGCGGCACGATTTTTGCAGAACCACAACTTCAGAGATTTATAACACAGAAGCACAACTTCAGAAGAAAGAGTAACACATAACCCAAGTTTCCAAGTTAGAGGAGTTCGACAACGGATCTGACAGAAATGGCCCTGCGATGTCAGTGATGATGTGGAGTCTCAATTTACTCAAAAGACAGTGTTGTAACGACAGTAGCTGAATCTGGTTGCAGAAATACGATTTTCTCCATAATGCGCAGTCAACAACTTAATGAGTTCAGCAGAAGGTTTTAACTAAATATTCTGGAGGTGTGAGCATCAACAATAAATCTTCTCCAATGCTTTACACTTGCCAATGACAAAACAAAGTTGTATCTCTAGCCAAGTTTCAACAGGAGCCAACCTCAAATCCTTCAACTTCTCACAACAGAAAATCATATCTATTCAGGTTGTGAACGTTGTACGAGGAATCATAACCCACAACCGAACTTTAGGTGGCCATACTAACTGACTCCCTTTCAGTTCTTTATTACATGATTTGCACCAGAAAAATCTTCACCACATGCATATATAATGTTGATCTCCTATATATGTTTTGCAAAAATTCTATATAATCCCACAAAAATATCGAAGACTAATGGCGAAGCTTCATAAAATTTGACTTAGGTCAAACTAATATGCAGAGTAAATAAAACAGAAAAAGTAGTTAAGTTTATTTTGACAATCACCCAATAACCCTGAAAGAACTGGCTCTACCCAACTTATATCCATCCAGAGGCCCAAAGAGAACTGACCCTTAATATATACTCCCTCCTTTAGTGATCTAAACATTCTCATATTTCTTGACATGATCTAGCCCAAAGAGAACC
>NC_041385.1:438656280-438706185 GCF_002162155.2 Triticum dicoccoides
ATTTAAATACAATCGATCTTAGCTAGCTATCTGTTCACAATCTTCTTGCCCTTCTTTTTCGCAAATGGAGTTCTTCTGTGGAACGGATGTCCTTTAGGTAGGGTGGTCCTGCTTCTTCTTGTGGTGTATGCTGCTACTTCATCATCGTCGTCATGTTCGATCCTCGGGTCGCCGTACTTGTCGAAGTCTTGCTCATTGGCTACTCCATCCATTCCGATGATCTTCCTTTTGCCTCTCCTCACGACAACACGACTGGGCTTTGGCGGGTCGGTAATGAAGAAGCATTGGTCCACTTGGGAAGCCAGTACCCATGGCTCATTTTTCGCGGTGACGTTTGCGCCCGCGGTCTTGGATTTGGCTTCGGGTATAACCATGGTGGTGAAATACCGGTCTTCTTTTATGACGTTCTTGGCCCATCTGACACGGAACATCGGGACCTTCTCTCCAGCGTAGCTCAGCTCCCAGATCTCCTCGATCTTTCCGTAGTATCTGTCCTTGTCGTTACCGGTGTAGGATTCCATCGTTACCCCGGAGTTCTGATAACCATCGCTCTTCATGTCCTTGGCCTCGGTGTAGAATGTGTAGCCGTTGATATCGTACGCCTCATAGGTCATCAGGTTGTGCTCGGCGCCCTGTGACAAGGCGAATATGAGTTGTTCTTCCGCGGAAGAATCCTCATGTAAAGGGTACGACAGAAGCTTATGCTTGAACCAACGCGTGAAACATGAGTTGTGCTCTTTGAGTGTATCTCCGTCCGTCCTCTGTTGGCCTCGGTCATTGTACATCTTTTTAATAAAGGTTTTGTGCTCTACCAACCAAGGATCGACCACGTCTATGTGTTGTAGCGCGACTAGGTTTGCTCTTTCAAAGTCGGCGAGTCGACCCTCGAAGTCGACATGCATTTCGCGGCGACCCTCACGGTGACCCCATCCAGCGAGCCTGCCGAGGTGCCTGTTGACGGGCAGACCAACGGGGTTCTCGCTGCCTAGATAATTCGTGCAGTAGGAGATGCACTCTTCGGTCAGAAAGCCCCTGGCTATGCTTCCTTCTGGACGTGACATGTTGCGAACGTATCCTTTGATGACACCATTCATCCTTTCGAACGGCATCATGCTGTGCAGGAACGTCGGCCCGAGTTGGATGATATCCTCCACTATATGGACCAGCAGATGCACCATAACGTCGAAGAATGCGGGCGGGAAGTACATCTCAAGCTCGCATAGTATCACCACGATCTCTTCCTGTAGCCTTCTGAGTTGCCTCACGCCAATCGACTTCCGAGAGATGACGTCGAAGAAGTTGCATAGGCCAAATAGCGTTTCACGGACGTGCGCGTCCATGATCCCACGGATTGCAACTGGAAGTATCTGCGTCATCAGCACGTGACAGTCGTGAGACTTCATCCCGCTGAACTTCTGCTTCGCTGGGTCTAGGTATCTGCTTATCTTCCCCGCGTAACCGTAAGGAAGTTTTACTCCTAGGAGGCAGGTGAAAAACTGCTCGATCTCCTCCTGACTTAGAGTGAAGCACGCGGGAGGGTAGTCATTTCCGGTCTTCTTGGCCTTTTTGCCTTTGCGACGACTTTCTGTGTCCTCCTTCGCCTCATCATCATCATCATCATCATCATCATCATCATCATCATCATCATCATCATCATATATAGCGTGAAGCTCCTGCCTGATGCCCATTGATTTCAAGTCTGCCCTTGCTTTCGGCCCATCTTTGGTCCTCTCTGGCATGTTGAGCAGGGTACCAAGCAGACTCTCGCACACGTTCTTCGTGATATGCATGACATCAAGGCTGTGAGGCACACGGTGGATCTTCCAGTACGGCAAGTCCCAAAAAACAGACCTCGTTTTCCATACCTTCAGCAGCGGCTCTGGCGCCTTTCGCTTCTTTCCCGGCTCTGGCGCCTTTTGCTTCTTTCCCGGCAGTGGGCAGTCTTTCCAATTTTTCAACAGCTTGTCTACTTCCTCGCCGCTCCTCGTACATGGGCGTTTTCGGGGTTCGGTTTCACCATCGAACAGATCCTTGCGTTTCCTCCACGGGTCATTGTCGCGAAGCCACCTTCGATGTCCCATGAACACGGTTTTCGAAGACCCGGGATCTCTATCTAGCTGGCGATACGTTGTGTCATCCATGCACCTTACGCATCCAGAAAATCCGTGGACTACCTGCCCCGCAAGATATCCGTAACCGAGATAGTCGTGCACCGTCGTGAGCAGTGCGGCTCTCATAGGGAAATATTCTTTCTCTGCGGCGTCCCACGTATTGGCTGGCGTTTTCCACAGCGTGTCAAGCTCCTCTTTCAGCAGCCCCAGATATAGATTGATGTCGTTCCCTGGTTGTTTCGGCCCTTCAATTAGCATACTCATGTGAATGTACTTCCTCTTCATGCACAACCAGGGGGGAAGGTTGTACATCCACACAAACACAGGCCAGGTGCTATGTGTGCTTCTCTAGCTGCCAAACGGATTGACTCCATCGGTGCTCGCGCCCAGCACGATGTTCCTTGGATCGTTCCCAAATTCTGGGTATTCGAAGTTCAATGCTTGCCACTGGCTCGCATCCTTAGGGTGACTCAGCATCTTGTCTTTTTTATCTATCTCCGGATCATTTGCGTCATCTTCTCGCTTCTTCTCCTCCCTATCCGCGTGCCAACGCAGGAGCTTTGCTACCTTAGGATCCGCGAAATACCGCTGCAGACGAGGAGTGATCGGAAAGTACCACACCACTTTTCGAGGAGCTTTCTTCCTCTTCTTGTATCGAGTGACACCGCACACCGGACATATTGTAGACTCCGCGTGCTCGTCCCGATAAATGATGCAATTGTTCATGCACACATGGTATTTCACGTGCGGTAAATCCAGAGGACACACGATTTTCTTCGCCTCCTCCAAACTGGTCGGGCACTTGTTCCCCTTGGGAAGACGTTCGTGCCAGAATGACGTGTTCTCGTCGATGCAGACGTTCGGTCATTCTGGCACGGTCGTGCCAGAATGACATGTTCGTGCCAGAAGACGTTCGGGCGGCAGCTCTTGCGTTATCCGTCTGCTTGAGAAGCAGCTCTTGAATATGAGGGTCCTGCACCCAGCCCATCGATGGTCCATCGTCGTCTGCTCCGCCGGCATCATCATCTTCATGATCATGCCCGTCGCCTGCTCCAGCATCTTCCTCATCATCATGTCCTGCATCTTCTACATGATGACTGTGTACAGCATCACAGTCGTGATCATCTCCTGGGGATTCTTCGTCTTCTCGCCCGCCCGAGCCGCCGTGGTTGTCTTGCTGCCCTTCCTCATTTCTTGCCCGGCCCGCATGGACGACTTCGTAGTCATCTTCATCACCTTGCCACCGATAGCCATCCATGAAACCACGCAACAGCAGGTGGTCCCGCACCTGCCCGGAATCCGGGTCCGCAATAAGGCTCTTCAGCTTGCATCTTCGACACGGACATCTTATCTCCGTCTCGTTCTTTTGAAGCATCTCGGCCTTCGCGGACCTCAAAAACCTATTCACGATGCCTTCGGTCATCGTGCGGACCATGGTCGCCTGCGGGGTAGAGCAAAACGATATTTTAGAACCAAACAAAAATTTGGCATGACTTTCCCTAAAAATAGGACCAAAAAGAATGCTTAATGCCAAAAATCTCGCCGAAACGGAAATGAATCAACATTCCGGCAAAATATTGGCAACTATCGCATATCAAATACCGGTACACCTCCAAACACAAACACATATGCAACACCACAAACATATGCAACACCACGAACATACATAGATCTAGCTAGGCCGTAAAAAGTGCATGCGCACATTGTTGTAAGGAGAACAACCTAAATATAGCTTCCCCCCTTACTTACCTATTAAAACAAGGTAATTTAACCACTTAATTTGAATGAATCTATGGTGGAAATGAGGTGAAAAAGAGGAGGCACCCGAGACAAGGAGGAGGTGGAGAGAATGAAGTGGGGAGAAAGTGAGTGTGTGGGTAGGAGAGGCTGTCCCAAATATCTTGTTGCTGCCCACTTACTAATGGCGCACCTCTTGCATGGTGCGCCATTAGTACTTACAACTACTAATGGCGCACTTAAGCAGGATGCGCCATTAGTATGTTTGGATAAGCGCACTAGTTCAAAAAAAAATCTATACTAATGGCGCACCCACTGCCTGGTGCGCCATTAGTAGTTACAACTACTAATGGCGCACTTGGGCAGGATGCGCCATTAGTATGTTTGGATAGGCGCACTAGTTCAAAAAAAAAATTCTATACTAATGGCGCACCTGCTGCCTGGTGCGCCATTAGTAGTTACAACTACTAATGGCGCACTTTGCCCGGATGCGCCATTAGTATGTTTGGACAGGCGCACTAGTTTAAAAAAAATTGATACTAATGGCGCACCCTTAGCGTGGTGCGCCATTAGTAGTTTAAACTCTAATGGCGCATCAGATTGTGGTGCGCCATTAGTATATACTAATGGCGCACCATCTTTCTGGTGCGCCATTAGTGTCAATCCCATCTATAGCCCTTTACCTAGTAGTGTATGGGCACTCCCCTTGAGAACTGCCAAGCTTGGGGGAGTTGCCCGGTATCGTATCATCATCACACTCCTATCTTTACCGTTTTACTTTGGTAATATCTTGATCTAGTAGAATAAAGTTTTGGTATGAATTAGTTTTGAGTTTTGCTTTGTGACCCCTCTATGTAATCGAGTCTGTGAGCTATATATAATAAAGATTAGTGTTGAGTCAAGGGCTTTGGTATCTTGCTATGATGTTAAGTGCATGAAAGAATAAAAAGAAATAAAAATAGATCATATGGATCTTATGGATAGTAATGACTTCACATATAGAGTATGATGATTAAAAGTTGTTGAGAGTTGGCAAACATAGTTTTGGTCATTGTTGCAATTAATAGGAAGTAATAAAGAAAGAGAGGTTTTCACGTATAAATATACTATCTTGGACATCTTTTATGATTGTGAGCACTCATTAAAGTATGACATGCTAAAGAGTTGATGTTGGACAAGGAAGACAACGTAATGGGTTATGTTTTCTCACATCTCAGTTAAAGTATATTGTCATGGATCATTCAAACATGTTGAGCTTGCCTTTCCCCCTCATGCTAGCCAAATTCCTTGCACCAAGTAGAGATACTACTTGTGCTTCCAAATATCCTTAAACCCAGTTTTGCCATGAGAGTCCACCATACCTACCTATGGATTGAGTAAGATCTTTCAAGTAAGTCGTCATGTTGCAAGCAATAAAAAATGCTCTCTAAATATGTATGACTTATTAATGTGGAGAAAATAAGCTTTATATGATCTTGTGATATGGAAGTAATAAAAGCGACGGACTGCATAATAAAGGTTCATATCACAAGTGGCAATATAAAGTGATGTTCTTTTGCATTAAGATTTCGTGCATCCAACCAAAAAGCACATGACAACCTCTGCTTCCCTCTGCAAAGGGCCTATCTTTTACTTTCTGTCTTATACATTATGCAAGAGTCAAGGTGATCTTCACCTTTCCCTTTTACATTTTATCCTTTGGCAAGCACCTCGTGTTGGAAATATCCTGGTATATATATCCAATTGGATGTAAGTTAGCATGAACTATTATTGTTGACATTACCCTTGAGGTAAACGGTTGGGAGGCAACACTATAAGCCCCTATCTTTCTCTGTGTCTGATTAAAACTCCATAACCATAAGTATTGCGTGAGTGTTAGCAATTGTTGAAGACTAAATGATAGTAGAGTATGTGGACTTGCTGAAAAGCTCTATTATTGACTCTTTCCTATGTTATGCTAAATTGCAATTGCTTCAATGACTGAGATTATAGTTTGTTAGTTCTCAATGAAGTTTCTGAATCATACTTGACATTGTGAATAGATTGTTACTTGAGCATAAGAAATCATATGACAATATATATATATATATATATATATATATATATATATATATATATATATATGTTGATGTTATAAGAATGATCATGATGCCCTCATGTCCGTATTTTATTTTTTATCGACACCTCTACCTCTAAACATGTGGACATATTTTTCGATATCGGCTTCCGCTTGAGGACAAGCGAGGTCTAAGCTTGGGGGAGTTGATACGTCCATTTTGCATCATGCTTTTATATCAAAATTATTGCATTATGGTCTGTTATTACACGTTATGTTACAATACTTATGGCTATTCTCTCTTATTTTACAAGGTTTACATGAAGAGGAAGAATTCCGACAGCTAGGATTCTGGGCTGGAAAAGGAGCAAATATTGGAGACCTATTCTGCACAGCTCCAAAAGTCCTGAAACTCCATGAAAGTCATTTATGGAATTAATGATAAATATTCAGCGGAAGAAGTACCAGAGGGGGCCCACACCCTGGTCACGAGGGTGGGGGCGCCCCTACCCCCCTGGGTGCGCCCCCTATCTCGTGGGCCACCTAGCAGCCTTCCGGTGCCCATCTTCTGCTATATGAAGTCTTTTACCCTGGAAAAAATCATAAGCAAGCTTACGGGACGGAATTCCTCCGCCACGAGGCGGAACCTTGGCGGAACCAATCTAGGGCTTCGACGAAGCTGTTCTGCCAGGGAAACTTCCCTCCAGGAGAGGGAAATCATCACCATCGTCATCACCATCGATCCTCTCATCGGGAGGGGGTCAATCTCCATCAACATCTTCACCAGCACCATCTCCTCTCAAACCCTAGTTCATCTCTTGTATCCAATCTTTGTACCAAAACATCAGATTGGTACCTATGGGTTGCTAGTAGTGTTGATTACTCCTTGTAGTTGATGCTAGTTGGTTTATTTGGTGGAAGATCATATGTTTAGATCCTTAATGCATATTAATACCCCTCTGATTATGAACATGAATATACTTTGTGAGTAGTTACGTTTGTTCCTGAGGACATGGGTGAATTCTTGCTATTAGTAGTCATGTGAATTTGGTATTCGTTCGATGTTTTGATGAGATGTATGTTGTCTCTCCTCTAGTGGTTTTATGTGAATGTCGACTACATGACACTTAACCATTATTTGGGCCTATAGGAAGGCATTGGGAAGTAATAAGTAGATGATGGGTTGCTAGAGTGACAGAAGCTTAAACCCTAGTTTATAAGTTGCTCCGTAAGGGGCTGATTTGGATCCATATGTTTCATGCTATGGTTAGGTTTACCTTAATACTTCTTTTGTAGTTGCGGATGCTTGCAATAGGGGTTAATCATAAGTGGGATGCTTTTCCAAGAAAGGGCAGTATCCAAGCACCGGTCCACCCACATATCATATTATCAAAGTAACGAACGTGAATCATACGAGCGTGATGAAAACTAGCTTGACGATAATTCCCATGTGTCCTCGGGAGCGCTTTTCTCATTATAAGAACTTGTCCAGGCTTGTCCTTTGCTACAAAAAGGATTGGGCCGCCTTGCTGCACTTTATTTACTTTCATTTCTTGTTACCCGTTACAAATTATCTTATCACAAAACTATCTGTTACCTACAATTTCAGTGCTTGCAGAGAATACCTTACTGAAAACCGCTTGTCATTTCCTTCTGCTCCTTGTTGGGTTCGACACTCTTACTTATCTAAAGGAGTACGATCGACCCCCTACACTTGTGGGTCATCATGGGGGGACTGTGGTGGGGTGGGGTGGAGGGTTGTGGTGTTTGAGGATATGCCGCGGCTACTTAAAATTTTAGTAATGGTGTGCGAAGATGGTGGTGGACGAGGGAGGGCGACGGTTCAAATGCGTTGGCTACTGCAATTTTACATAAGGTCGGTGTTGGAGGAGTGTGGGCGACGGTTGAAGTATAGCGGCTACTAAAATTTGGGTAAAGGAATTGATGCGGGGCAGGAGTGCCCAAGATCGCATATGGTCCAATAAGAATATGCATGTATCATAATAAGGAAAAGTAGTGGAACCGCCGATTTTTGCAACCCTCAAGACAGATAGTTTGGTTTTATATTTCTAGCTAGCTGGTCTATCACACACGGTTCATCCTACTTTCTGAATAAACTCACCCGCCTTTAGCTTGCGCTGTCGTGGTGATTTTACAGTGCACTTGCGTCACACACGGTTAAGCCAGTACCTCCACCATTTGCTGGCGCTTGCGTGATGTCTGCTAGAACTACGTCGGTATTTCCCCAAAGAGGAAGGGATGATGCAGTATAGTGACGGTACATATTTCGCTCAGTGATGAGACCAAGGTTATCGAACCAGTAGGAGAACCTCCTCACACCACGTAAATAGTACCTGCACACAAATAACAAATACTCGCAACCCGACGTGTTAAAGGGGTTGTCAATCCCTTTCGGGTACGGCGCCTCTAGTGGGCAAACAACATGAGGTAAAAAGTGGTAGATAGGATAAATAGATTGTGTAACAAATAAATTGCAGCAAGGTATTTTTGTATTTTTGGTTTAATAGTTTTGAAAATAAATGCAAGGGAAAATAAATCGCAAAGGCAAATATGATGAAAAGAGACCCGAGGGCCGTAGGTTTCACTAGTGGCTTCTCTCAAGAAAAATAGCAAACGATGGGAAAACAATACTATTGGGCAATTGATAGGACTTCAAATAATCATGATGATATCCAGGCAATGATCATTATATAGGCATCACGTCCAAGATTAGTAGACCGACTCCTGCCTGCATCTACTACTATTACTCCACACATCGACCGCTATCCAGCATGCATCTAGTGTATTAAGTTCATCAGAAAATGGAGTAATGCATTAAGAATGATGACATGATGTAGACGAGATACGTTTATATATTGCAGCAGATATAAATCTCATCTTGTTATCCTTAGTAGCAACGATATGGGTTTACGTGTCGGTTCCCTTTCTGTCACTGGGATCAAGCACCGTAAGATCAAACCCACTTCAAAGCACCTCTTCCCATTGCAAGATAAATAGATCAAGTTGGCCAAACAAAACCCAAATATTGGAGAAGAAATACGAGGCTATAAGCAATCATGCATATAAGAGATCAAAGAAGAATCAAATAACTTTCATGGATAAAAACATAGATCTGATCATAAACTCAAAGTTCATGAGATCCCAACAAACACACCTCCAAAAGACTTACATCATATGGATCTCCAAGAGACCATTGTATTGATAAACAAGAGAGAGAGAGAGAGAGGAAGCCATCTAGATACTAACTATGGACCTGTAGGTCTACAAAGAACTACTCACGCATCATAGGGGAGGCACCAATGGAAGTGGTGAACCCCTCCATGACGGTGTCTAGATTGGATCTTGGTGGTTCTGGGCTCTGCGGCGGATGGATCAATATTTCATCGATTCCCCTAGGGTTTCTGGAATATTTGGGTATTTATAGAGCAAACAGGCGGTTCGGGGGGCACCCGAGGTGGGCACAACCCCCCAGGGCGCGCCTGGGCCTCCTAGCGTGCCCTGGTGGGTGCTGCTGACCTCGAGCAGCCCCTCAGGTGCTTCCTTGGCCCATTGGCTTTCTTCTGGCCCAAAAAATCCTCTAGGAGTTGCATTGCATTTGGACTCCGTTTGATATTGATTTCCTACGATGTAAAAACATGCAGAAAACAGCAACTGACACTGGGCACTATGTCAATAGGTTAGTACCAAAAAATAATATAAAATTACTATAAAATGATTGTAAAACATCCTAGAATGATGATATAACAACATGGAACAGTAAAAAATTATAGATACGTTGGAGACGTATCAGCATCCCCAAGCTTAATTCCTGCTCGTCCTCGAGTAGGTAAATGATAAAAACAGAATTTTTGATCTGGAATGCTGCCTAACATGTTCATCACATTCTTTTCTTTACAGCATGGACATGTGGACTTTTATATGATTCAAAGCAATAGTCTAGTTTTGACATGAAGACTTTAATTCTTAAGCATACCAACAAGCAACCATGTCTATAAAAATATCAACACTAAAGCAAGTTATCCCTAGCCCATCATGCTCAATCATTGATCCATTCATGAAACACACTCGAATATTAGCCACACCCAATGCTCAAATACGATCATAGTGCCCCTTAGTTGGTGCTTTATAAGAGAAGATGGAGACTCAAATTCAAAATAAAAATTTGCATAAGTAAAAGAAAGGCCCTTCGCGGTGGGAAGTAGGGATTTGTAGAGGTACCAGAGCTCAAGGCTGAAATTGAGAGATAATTTTTTTGAGAGGCATACTTTTACTACCAACGAAAACGACTTGGAGCATCCCAACACTTTCCATGCTAGATACATCATAGGCTGTTCCCAAACAGAAAATAAACTTTACTACTTTTTCCACCATAACTTTCACTTTCCATGGCTAGCCGTATCCACGGATGCCTTCCATACTAACACTTTCCAAGGAATTTATTATTTGACAACATAAAGTAAATTCATTTATTCATTTCGAGACTAGGCATCCCTAGTACCTTTTCCGTACTCTCGTGCAATGACTAGTGAATAAACACTCATCGTGAGAATAACACATCTTGCATGGAAAATATTGGCTACCCTTTACCGCCTTGCGAGTAGTAGAGCACACAAAAGAGAAATTTATTTTGCACATTAGAGATGGCACATGCAAATTGGCTTAGAACGGCATGGAAATACCGCATATAGGTAGGTATAGTTGACTAATAAGGCAAAACTGGTTAAAAGGTTTTGGATGCACAAGTAGTGATCATACTTAGTGCAAGATGAAGGCTAGCAAAAAGATTGAGATGCGATCAACCAAAAAGCGAAATATCTCGTACCCAAGCATTAAGCACAAGTAACACCGAATAATGCACCATAAGTAGGATATAAATTTCATTGCATAACTATTGACTTACGTGCTTGCATAGGGAATCACAAACCTTAACATCAATATTCTTACTAAAGCATAATTACTCATCAACATGACTCACATATCATATCATCATATCTCAAAACCATTACTAAGCATCAAGTTTATTTTGTCCAATGATCTTCATGAAAGTTTTTATTATATCCTCCTTGGATATCTATCACTTTGGAACTATTTTCATATGTTGCTTTTGATAAGCTCAAAAAAACATAAGTGAAGATCATGAGCATAATTTTTTTCTTTCTCTCAAAACAATCTAAGTGAAGCAAGAGATAATTTCTTAAAAATTTACTAACTCCCAAATAAATCTAAGTGAAGCATGAGAGCATTTCTTCAAAATTAACAAAGCACACCGTGATCAAAAAGATGTAAGTGAAGCACTAGAGCAAGTCCATGGCTCTAAAAATTTAAGTGAAGCATAGGAGCAAGCATAGCATAATTTTTGGCTCTCTAAAAAGAGTGTGTCTAGCAAGGGTTCAAAAGTTAAAACATAAAGCAAAACAAGCAAAGACTCATATCATGTGACAAATAAAAATATAGTTTCAAGTAAAATACCGATGGTTGTTAGAAGAAAGCGGGGATGCCACTTGAGGGCATCCCCAAGCTTAGTTGCTTGCTACTTCTTTGAATATTATCTTGGGGTGCCTCCGGAATCCCCAAGCTTAGTCTTTTGCTTATCCTTATTCCTTCATCCATCGTAAGATAACCCAAAACTTGAAAACTTCAATCACACAAAACTTAAACAAAACCTTCGTGAGATCCGTTAGTATAAGAAACCAAACCACTACTATAAGTACTGTAGCAAACCTATTCTTATTTTTTTTTTGCATTATATATACTGTATTCCAACTTATATATGGCAAAAACTCATCAAAGAAAACCATAGAATCATCAAAACAAGCACACAACGCAAAGAAAACAGAATCTATCAAAAACAGAATAGTCTGTCGAAATCTGAAAATTTGGAATACTTATGTAACTCCAAAAATTATGAAATAAATTGGTAGACGTGAGGAATTTGTCTATTAATCCTCTGAAAAAACAACAACTTAAAAGCACTCATCTGTAAAAAATGACAATGAATCTCGTGAGCGCCAAAGTTTCTATTTTTCAGCAAGATCAAATAAACTTTCACCCAAGTCTTCCCAAAGGCATTGCTTGGCACAAACACTAATTAAAACACGAAAAATACAATCATAACAGTAGGATAATTGTGCTAACACTCAATAACAGAAAGCAAAAAGCAAAAATAAATTTTATTCATTGGGTTGCCTCCCAACAAGCGCTATCGTTTTACGCCCCTAGCTAGGCATAACTCGTAGGATCTAAGTGTTGTCATCTTTGGTTCTTGATCCATAAGATGCCCTAATGATTGATTCATATGGTGGCCTAATTGTTGTTCTAGGGAAGTGTTCCATTCCCTTCCTTAGTGGAAATTGGAATTTAATATTGCCTTCTTTCATATCAATCACATCAGCAATAGTGCGCAAAAACGGTCTACCAAGAATAATTGGACAAGACGGATTGCAATCAATATCAACAACAATAAAATCTATGGGCACATAATTCCTATTTGAAAGAATAAGAACATCATTAATTTTTCCCATAGCCTTTTTAATAGTAGAATCCGCTAAGTGCAAATTTAAAGAGCATTCTTTAATATCGGTAAGACCAAGCACATCACATAAAGATTCGGGAATTGTAGAAGAAACTAGCACCCAAGTCACATAAGGCAAAACACTCATAATTTTTAATCTTGACTTTGATAGTAGGTTCCCACTCATCATGCAATTTTCTAGGAACTGAAACTTTTAATTCCAATTTTTCTTCAAAAGCTTTCATCATGGCATCAACAATATGTTTAGTAAAAGCTTTGTTTTGTTCATAAGCATGGGGTGAATTTATCATGGATTGCAACAAATAAATACAATCAACAAAGGAGCAACTATCATAATTAAAGTCTTTGTAATCCAATATAGTGGGCACATCACTAGTTAAAGTCTTGAACTCTTCAAACCCACTTTTATCAATTTTTTCAATAAGATTTTCACCCTCCGAATCAGAGGGACGCCTTCTAACTAAAGTTGACTCTTCTCCAGTCCCTTTTTCATCAATCTTAAATTTACTAAACAAAGAATCAATAGAAGAAACACCAACCACTTTAAGATCTTAATCACTTTTATGATAATAATCACTAGAAAATGCTTTCTCTAAAAATTCTCTTTTAGCTCTAAGCATAGCAGTTCTCTAAGCATAGCGGTTCTTTTATTACTTTCATCCATAGAAATATAAAGAGCTTTAATTGATTCTTCAAATTTATGCACAAAAGTTTTCATCTTGAGAGTTTCTACATCGTGAGAAATCCTATCAACACTTCTAGACAGATCATCAATTTTATTCAACTTTTCTTCTATCGAAGTGTTGAAAGCTTTTTGCGTATTGATAAATTCTTTAATATTACTATCAAAGAGGTGTTTCTATTATTATTTTAGGTGGAATTACCATAGGAATTACCATAATTATTAGAGTAATTACTAGGAAAAGGCCTAGGATTAAAATTACCTCTATAAGCATTGTTGTTGAAATTATTTCGTGAGACAAAATTCACATCTACGGCATCACTATTTTGCTCAATCAAAGTAGACAAAGGCACATCATTAAAATCAATAGGAGAACTTTTATTAGCACCAACTTCATAAGAGCATCAACCTTTTCACTTAAAGAATTTATTTCTTCTACCGAATTGACTTTTTTACTAGTAGGAGCTCTTTCGGTATGCTATTGCGAGTAATTTGCCATAATATTGTTATTGTCTAAAAATTTAGTAGCTTCACCCAAAGTAATTTCCATCAAAGTACCCCCCGCAGTGGAATCTAAAAGATTACAAGAAACAAAATTCAATCCCGCATAAATTTTTTGTATGATCATCCAACGATTTAACCCATGAGTTGGGAAATTTCTTAACATCAATTTCATCCTTTCCCAAGATTGTGCAACATGCTCATGTTCAAATTGCTTGAAATTCATGATTTGGGTTCTAAGGGAAATAATTTTTTGGGGCAGAAAATACTTAGTGATAAAAGCATCTTTGCACTTGTTCCAAGAATCGATACTATTGCGAGGCAAAGAAGAAAACCAATTTTTTGCACGATCTCGCAAAGAAAACAGAAACAATTACAACTTCACAACATCATTGTCCACATCTTTTTTCTTTTGCATTCGCATAATTCCATGGATGTGTTAAGATGGGACGCGGCATCCTCATTAGGAGTACCAGCAAATTGATCTTTCATGACAAGATTCAATAAAGCAGTATTAATATCACAAGACTCCGCACAAGTGGCGGGAGGAGCAATCAGAGTGCTAATAAAATCATTGTTGTTGGTGTTTGAGAAATCACACGACTTGGTGTTATCTTGAGTCATGATGACTATGCAACAAATTGCACTCAAAAACAGATCTGACGAGAAAATGGCAAACGGAAAAGAGGGCGAATAAGATGGCAATTTTTTTGTGAAGTGGGGGAGAGGAAAGGAGAAACAAATGGAAAATAATGTAAATTGCAAGGAGATGAGATTTCTGATTAGGAACCTGGTTGATGTTGAAGATCCTCCCCGGCAACGGCGCCAGAAATGGCAAGTTGACAGGAAACTATCTTGACTTGATCTTCCCCGGCAACGGTGCCAGAAATTACTTTTGATGTTTGCTAGAACTACGTCGGTATTTCCCCAAAGAGGAAGGGATGATGCAGTATAGCGATGGTAGGTATTTCCCTCAGTGATGAGACCAAGGTTATCAAACTAGTAGGAGAACCTCCTCACACCACATAAACAACACATGCACACAAACAACAAATACTCGCAACCCGACGTGTTAAAGGGGTTGTCAATCCCTTTCGGGTACGGCGCCTCTAGTGGGCAAATAACGTGAGGTAAAAAGTGGTAGATAGGATAAATAGATCGCGGAACAAATAAATTGCAGCAAGGTATTTTTGTATTTTTGGTTTAATAGATCTGAAAATAAATGCAAGGGAAAATAGATCGCAAAGGCAAATATGATGAAAAGAGACCCGAGGGCCATAGGTTTCACTAGTGGCTTCTCACGAGAAAAATAGCAAACAATGGGAAAATAATTATTGTTGGGCAATTGATAGAACTTCAAATAATCATGACAATACCCAGGCAATGATTGTTATATAGGCATCACATCCAAGATTAGTAGACCGACTCCTGCCTGCATCTACTACTATTACTCCACACATCGACCGCTATCCAGCATGCATCTAGTGTATTAAGTTCATGAGAAAACAGAGTAGTGCATTTAGAATGATGACATGATGTAGACGAGATCCATTTATCTATTGCGGCAGATATAGATCTGATCTTGTTATCCTTAGTAGCAATGATACATACGTGTCAGTTCCCTTTCTGGCACTGGGATCAAGCATCATAAGATCAAACCCACTACAAAGCACCTCTACCCATTGCAAGATAAATAGATCAAGTTTGCCAAACAAAACCCAAATATCGGAGAAGAAATACGAGGCTATAAGCAATCATGCATATAAGAGGTCAAAGAAGACTCAAATAACTTTCATGGATAAAAACATAGATCTGATCATAAACTCAAAGTTCATCAGATCCCAACAAACACACCGTCAAAAGACTTACATCATATGGATCTCTAGGAGACCATTGTATTGATAAAGAAGAGAGAGAGAGGAATCCATGTAGCTACTAACTACGGACCCGTAGGTCTACAAAGAACTACTCACGCATCATAGGAGAGTCACCAATGGAAGTGGGGAACCCCTCCATGACGGTGTCTAGGTTGGATCTTGGTGGTTCTAGGCTCTGCGGCGGCTGGATCAATATTTCGTCGACTCCCCTAGGGTTTCTGGAATATTTGGGTATTTATAGAACAAAGAGGTGGTTCGAGGGGCACCTGAGGTGGGCACAACCCCCCAGGGCGCGCCTGGGCCTCCTGGCGCGCCCTGGTAGGTGCTGCTCACCTCGAGCAGCCCCTTAGGTGCTTCCTTGGCCCATTGGCTTTCTTCTGGCCTAAAAAAAATCCTCCAAGAGTTGCCTTGCATTTGGACTCCGTTTGATATTGATTTCCCACGATGAAAAAAAAACATGCAGAAAACAGCAACTGGCATTGGGTACTATGTCAATAGGTTAGTACCAAAAAATTATATAAAATGACTATAAAATGATTGTAAAACATCCAAGAATGATAATATAACAACATGGAACAATCAAAAATTATAGATACGTTGGAGACGTATCGGCATCCCCAAGCTTAATTCCTGCTCGTCCTCGAGTAGGTAAATGATAAAAACATAATTTTTGATGTGGAATGCTGCCTAACATGTTCATCACATTCTTTTCTTTATAGCATGGACATATGGACTTTTATATGATTCAAAGCTATAGTCTAGTTTTGACATGAAGACTTTAATACTCAAGCATACCAACAAGCAACCATGTCTTTTAAAATATCAACACTAAAGCAAGTTATCCCTAGCCCATCATGCTCAATCATTGATCCATTCATGAAACACACTTGAATATTAGCTACACCCAATGCTCAAATACGATCATAGTGCCCCTTAGTTGGTGCTTTATAAGAGAATATGGAGACTCAAATTCAAAATAAAAATTGCATAAGTAAAAGAAAGGCCCTTCGCAGAGGGAACTTGGGATTTGTAGAGGTGCCGGAGCTCAAGGCTTAAATTGAGAGATTAATTTTTTTTTGAGAGGCATACTTTTCCTGCCAACAAAAATGACTTGGAGCATCCCAACACTTTCCATGCTAGATACATCGTAGGCGGTTCCCAAACAGAAAATAAAGTTTATTCCATTTTCCACCATAATTTTCACTTTCCATGGCTAGCCGTATCCACGGGTGCCTTCCATACCAACACATTCCAAGAAATTTATTATTTGACAATATAAAGTAAATTCATTTATACATTTCAGGACTGGGCAACTCTAGTACCTTTGCCGTACTCTCGTGCAATGACAAGTGTATAGACACTCATCATGATAATAACACATCTAGCATGGAAAATATTGGCTACCCTTTACCACCTTGCAAGTAGTAGGGCACACAAAAGAGAAATTTATTTTGAGATTACAGATGGCACATGAAAATTTTCTTAGAACGACATGGAAATACCGCATATAGGTAGGTATAGTGGACTCATAAGGCAAAACTGGTTTAAAGGGTTTTGGATGCACAAGTAGTGATCATACTTAGTGCAAAATGAAGGCCAGCAAAAAGATTGAGAAGCGACCAACCAAAAAGTGAAAAATCTCGTACCCAAGCATTAAATATTGACTTACATGCTTACTAAATCTCGTAAGTAACACCAAATAATGCATCATAAGTAGGATATAAATTTCATTGCATAACTATTGACTTACATGCTTGCATAGGGAATCACAAACCTTAACATCAATATTCTTACTAAAGCATAGTTACTCATCAACATGACTCACATATCATATTGTCATATCTCAAAACCATTACTAAGAATGAAGTTTATTTTGTCCAATGATCTTCATGAAAGTTTTTATTATATCCTCCTTGGATATCTATCACTTTGGAACTATTTTCATATGTTGCTTTTGTTAAGCTCAAACAAATATAAGTGAAGATCATGAGCATAATTTTATTCTTTCTCTCAAAATAATCTAAGTGAAGCAAGAGAGAATTTCTTAAAAATTTACTAACTCCCAAATAAATCTAAGTGAAGCATGAGAGCATTTATTCAAAATTAACAAAGCATACCGTGCTCTAAAAGATATAAGTGAAGCACTAGAGCAAGTCCATGGCTCTAAAAATTTAAGTGAAGCATAGGAGCAAGCATAGCATAATTTTTGGCTCTCTAAAAAGGGTGAGTCGAGCAAGGATTCAACTTAAAACATAAAGTAAAACAAGCAAAGACTCATATCATACAAGACGCTCCAAGCAAAACTCATATCATGTGACTAATAAAAATATAGTTTCAAGTAAAATACCGATGGTTGTTAGAAGAAAGTGGGGATGCCACTCGGGGGCATCCCAAAGCTTAGTTGCTTGCTACTTATTTGAATATTATCTTGGGGTGCTTCCGGCATCCCCAAGCTTAGCCTTTTGCTTATACTTATTCCTTCATCCATCGTAAGATAACCCAAAACTTGAAAACTTCAATCACACAAAACTTAAACAAAACCTTCGTGAGATCCGTTAGTATAAGAAACCAAACCACTACTATAAGTACTGTAGAAAACCTATTCTTATTTTGTTTTTGCACTATATCTACTGTATTCCAACTTTTCTATGGCAAAACCTCATCAAAGAAAACCATAGAATCATCAAAACAAGCACACACCACAAAGAAAACAGAATCTGCCAAAAACAGAATAGTCTGTGGCAATCTGAAAATTTGGAATACTTCTGTAACTCCAAAAATTATGAAATAGATTGGTGCACGTGAGGAATTTGTCTATTAATCCTCTTCAAAAAATATCAACTTAAAATCAATCTTCTGTAAAAAATTACAATGAATCTCGTGAGCGCAAAAGTTTCTGTTTTTCAGCACGATCAAATAAACTGTCACCCAAGTCTTCCCAAAGGCATTGCTTGGCACAAACACTAATTAAAACACGAAAAACACAATCATAACAGTAGCATAATTGTGCTAACACTCAAGAACAGAAAGCACAAAGCAAAAATAAATTTTATTCATTGGGTTGCCTCCCAACAAGCGCTATCGTTTTACGCCCCTAACTAGGCATAACGCGTAGGATCTAAGTGTTGTCATCTTTGGTTCTAGATCCATAAGATGCCCTCATGATTGATTCATATGGTAGCCTAATTCTTGTTCGAGGGAAGTGTTCCATTCCCTTCCTTAGTAGAAATTGGAATTTAACATTGCCTTCTTTCATATCAATCACGGCACCAATAGTGCGCAAAAACGGTCTACCAAGAATAATTGGACAAGACGGGTTGCAATCAATATCAAGAACAATAAAATATATAGGCACATAATTCCTATTTGCAAGAATAAGAACATCATTAATTCTTCCCATAGGCTTTTTAATAGTAGAATCCACTAAGTGCAAATTTAAAGAGCATTCTTGAATATCGATAAGACCAAGCACATCACATAAATATTTCGGAATTGTAGAAACACCAGAACCCAAGTCACATAAAGCAAAACACTCACAATTTTTAATCTTGACTTTGATAGTAGGTTCCCACTCATCATGCAATTTTCTAGGGATTGAAACTTCTAATTCCAATTTTTATTCAAAAGCTTTCATCATGGCATCAACAATATGTTTAGTAAAAGCTTTATTTGTTCATAAGCATGGGGTGAATTTATCATGGATTGCAACAAAGAAATACAATCAACCAAGGAGCAACTATCATAATTAAAGTCTTTGTAATCCAATATAGTGGGCACATCATGTCGGTGTACAAAAGTATGGTTACTTCGGTACCCCTTACTAGTGCACGGCCAGACGCAGCCACGGGCACTCGCGACCACACCTACGGCAGGGCCCGACAAGGCAGAGGAAGGAAAGGCCCGAAGACTACCAAAACAGGTACTCAAAGCGTGAGGGATGAGAGGCAAGCTGGACCGCCCCCGGCAAGGGCCTCGCCGGGGCAACCTACACAAACACCAGCAAGTCCATCACCCTTGGGGCTGAGAGCTCTGACACCAGCGACAACGTTAAGACCAAGATCTAGAGAGCACATGCCTGATGGCATGCCTCCCCTCATGAAGATTGACAGTCCACAGATCCAAGTGGGACCAAAAGACGAAGACCCCCGGCAAGGCCCTTGCCGGGGACGACTCCAAGGCCCCCCGGAAAGCCTTGCCGGGGACGATCACAGGGCCGCGGCCAAACCCGCGCCCGGCAAGGTTTCTCCACCTCACCACCACTCCACTTCGACGATAGGCGTGCCAACTAAGCAGGCACCTGCATGGCGGCATGCAGATCTTCGTGGAAGCTTACCATTGCGCCAACGCAGCAGAGCGTGGCACTGCATGCATTGTCAACCTGGACGCGTGTCAAGGCGAGGAGGAGCGGCGAAGGATGATGCGGCCTCTGTTGCCATCCCCAATAAAGTAAGAGGACACGTAGGCAACACATTAAATGCACTTGTCCTATGTTGATCGAGCGATAAGCTCATACAACCGTAGCTTGCCACCTCCTGTGTGCCATTTTGGCAACCCCTTTGCATATAAAAGGAGGCCTGAGGCATACATAGAGAGGATTCATACTTTTGGACCAAGCATGCACTGTAGCTAGTTCAAAAGTTCAAGAAAACTCATATAACCAGACAAGCAGGACTCGAGTATTACGCATCTTTGCGGCCCAAACCTGGATAAAAATCCCCTATGTGCTAACGGCTCGACCTGCTCTTCGTACAACTAATCCCCCACCATACGTAGAAGGGATCCTTGTGACCCCATAGGTGATCGGTTTTGCCGACATCTTTGGCGTGCCAGGTAGGGGCTGTTAGTTGTGAGAATCTGGTCTATTAGTTTGTCCAGTAGTTTCTTCGTCGCCATGGCTCCGCAGAACAAGATGAACACAGCGATCGGCCCGTCCGGGGCCGCTCCGCCCGCACCTGCGCAGACGGGCAACATGGCGGGCCACCAATGGTGGAGGAGATTGAGATCGTCCACACCATACGAATACAAGAAGCCAGGCAGCCGGCGTCCTCCGCAGCGGCGGCGGTTGTCGGCATGCTGCCGTGCCCAAGGATGGAGCTGTGCTACCTGCGGGTGGTGTGGGGACCTCCAAGGGCAGGAGGTCGACTTCGCCAATGCACGCGCCGTGGTCGTCTCAACTCGTGTGCGACAAACCGCGCCGCGATGTTGAAGACCCCGGGCGTCGCCACGGAAAAAGCCCTCATCGTCACTCTCAAGACACGTAGGGCCGACATGCATGCCATGATGCTGGCAAAAAGAGCTCGCGACCGTGGAATCGTGATGAGACTCCTTCTAACATAGTTAGAAGTATGAGTTCCTCCCATTCCTCGCGCTTGTCGCTTCCACCCACGCGAGCAGAAGCGCTGTCGCAAGCGCAGCTGCTCCTCAACTTTCCTCCTGCCTTGGAGAAGCAAGAAGAGTGGATGGCTACCATCCAAAGCCTTATTGGCAATGCTAAAGGGGATGGCCACCAGGGAGCAAGCCCCTCGTGGAACCGGAATGACGAGCCGACGCGTGTAGACAGTGGAAGGGTCAAGGGCGCCATGACCATGGTGCACTCCCCTCCACCACAGTCGGCCCGTCGGCGTGACGCCCGGGACAACGTGTCCACGGTGTCATCAGACCCACGGACGCGTCGTGACCAACGTCAAGTTATTCGAGAGTGCCTCAAGGAGGATGCCCAAACTACTATCGAGTGGCGATGGGAGGCACGTCACCAGTCTGATAGGCGTGCTGGGCCTACTGTGTACAAGCCTGCGCCAGGGGACGCTGGCAACTTGCCCTATGCAATAACCTGTCCAGCGTTCACCCATGAGCTGCAGCAATTCCAGTGGCCCAACACCCGCGTGTTCAAACCGGAGGTCCCGAAGAAGTATGACGGCCAAACTCATCCGTCTGAGTTCCTGAGCGTTACACTAGTGTGATGCAAGCTGCCCGGGCACGAGACGACAAGGTACTTGCCAACTATTTCCCGCTGGCACTCAAACCCAACATCAGGTCATGGTTGCTGCATTTCCCGATAGACTCCATCTCCTCTTGGTCCGATCTGTGCCATGAGTTTGTTGGTGCCTTCACGGGCGGCCACGTAGCTCCTGGATAGGCAAGTGATTTGCATGTGATCCCTTAGAGGGACGGCGAATCCTTGCGCAAGAACATATAGAGATTCGGCCGTGTGCAGTACAACATCCCCGATGTTCATCCTGCCGCTGTCATCAGCGCATTCCATCAGAACATGCGCAACAGAAAGATGCATGAAGAGTTGGCCATGAACAAGGTTGCAAATGTTGCCGAGTTGTGCGTTCTGGCTGACAGATGTGCCCAAGCTGAGGAAGGAAGGAAGTACCCCGGCGAAGATGCTGACGTGGGAAGCGACTCCGAAGATGAAGATGTCGTCGCCCCAGTAAAGAAGGGCCGGCGGTTAACAGGAAAGCAAGGGCAAGACTATGCTTGCCATCGAGGAATCCGGCAACCCCGACACTGCCAAGAAAGCCAAGGTTGACGAACCCGGCAAGGAGGTTGCCGGGTGCGACGCCTGCCGGGCCTTGGTGGTTGCCGGCAAGTCAGAGGGCTCCGACAAGAAGTACTGCAAGATTCACCATACCAAGGGCCACGACCTCCAGAACTGCCGCCAAGTGGAGCTGCTAATGGAGAAGCAAAGGGCTGAGTACGAGAGACGAGACAAGGAGAAGGGCCAAGGAGGCCCTGAAGGGTCCGGCAAGAAGCACGGCGCCCAAGGAGGACGCAGCAACAAGGAGAAGCAACAAGATAGGACTGCCCGAGGCCGCGACAAGAAAGAAGAAGATGCCGATCATGATGATGATGGTGACGAATCCACCAAGCATGAGTTCCAGAAGGCGACAGAAGTCATGTGTGTTGATGGAGGTGCTTCGTTGCATTCTTCCCATCGCCAACTGAAACAGTGGGTCCGTGAGATTAATCCGACGCAACCAACGAGTGACGCCCAGAAGCCATTGAGGTGGTCCCATATGCCTATCGTTTTCGATGCTGAGGATCACCCTGATTGCACAACTGCGGTCGGGCGTTTGCCATTGTTGGTATCCCCAACAATATGCAACCTCAAGGTGACGAAGATGTTAGTTGACGATGGGGCCAACCTTAACCTGATCTTGCCCAACGTGATCAAGAGGCTGCAGATCCCTGATGAAGATCTCGAGGGAACGAGCACGTTCCTAGGGATCAATCCGGTGAGGAGTCAGCCCAAGGGAAAGGTCATGCTACCAGTTACGTTTGGTGGCGACCTCAACTATAGGACGAATATAATCGTTTTTGATGTTGCCGAGATCCTATTGCCATATAACGGGATTCTTGACCGCCCAACGCTGGCCAAGTTCATGGCGGCGTCGCATTACACATATAACAAACTGAAGATGCCTGGCCCGATGAGTATCATCACCGTTAGTTGTGATAAGAAGGACGCGCTCATCTGCGCTGATCAACTATATCGAGAGGCGGTCGCGGCGTCTGCCGCCAAGGCACCTGCTCCCGCC
Source organism: Triticum dicoccoides (assembly GCF_002162155.2). NCBI lineage: Eukaryota > Viridiplantae > Streptophyta > Magnoliopsida > Poales > Poaceae > Triticum > Triticum dicoccoides. The sequence goes on from NC_041385.1 coordinate 438,679,342, forward strand.
GCCGAGAAGAAGACTAGCAAGGCCTCGGCCGCCGACATGGCTCCTGGCTCCGACAAGGGTTCCTGTACTCACTCCGGCAAACACACCTTTTCGGAGTGTTGTGTTCCCGCTGAGGGCGTACCGGAGAGCTCTACTGGCAAGAGCAAGAAGTCTAAGGTGGCCCCGCTGGAAACCAAGAAGGTGCCCATCAAGGAGGATGGCACGGGCAGAGCTTTTGTCATAAGCTCCACCCTCGATAGCAAATAGGAAAGAGAGCTCATCGCCTTCCTGTGGGCGAATGTTGACGTGTTTGCATGGCAAGCATCCGACACCCCCGCGTTCCCAGGGAGGTGATTGAGCACCATCTTACTGTCTGTCCCCATGTACGGCCCGTCAAGCAGAAGGTCAAAAAGCAAGCATTGGAACGACAAGAGTTTATTGTTGAAGAGATCAGAAAGTTGGAGGCGGCAGGCTTGGTCAAGGGAGTACTCCACCCGACGTGGTTGGCCAATCTGGTCGTAGTACGTAAGGCGAATGGGAAGTGGAGGCTATGTATCGACTATGCTAATATCAACAAAGCATGTCCAAAAGATCCTTTCCCATTGCCACGCATCAACCAGATAGTGGACTCCACTGCTGGGTGCGACTTGCTGGCGTTCCTTGATGCTTACTCAGGATATCATCAGATCTTCATGACAAAGGAAGATGTAGAGAAGACCGTGTTCATCACCCCATGTGGTACGTACTATTTTGTATGAATGCCTTTCGGGTTGAAGAGCGCTGGTTCAATGTTTGCCCGAGTGGTCCAAATCGGTTTTGAGCCCCAGCTCCACAGAAATATGGAAGCTTACATGGGCGATATAGTGGTCAAAACCAAGGACAAGGCCACGCTCGTGCAGGACCTGGAAGAGACCTTTGGAAACTTGTGCGGGATCAACCTCAAGCTCAACCTAGAGAAGTGTGTGTTCGGCGTTCCGTCCGGCAAACTTCTTGGGTTCTTTGCGTCTCAACATGGAATCGAAGCAAATCCCGACAAGATCAAAGCAATTGAGCAGATTGAGGCACCAAGACGAGTCAAAGATGTTCGATGGCTTGCCGGCTGCGTCGCCACCCTAAGCAGGTTCATCTCTAAATCTGCTGAGTGTGCCCTCCCCTTTTTCAAGATTCTAAAAAAGGCGGGTCCAATGAAATGGACCCCGGAGGCAGAGGCAGCACTGCAAGATTTGAAGAGATACGTCTCCTCTACACCAATACTGGTCGTGCCCAAGCCACAAGAGCCGTTGCCGCTATACCTGGCGGCAGCAAATCAAGTGGTCAGTGTTGTGCTAGTGGCATAGAGAGAAGTTGAGGAGGAGGCATTAGCAGCGGCAAGGACCTTAGGTGTAGAGCTGGGTCCGATAGGGCCTGATCTTGGCGAGGGAGGATCCCCGGCAAGACCTAAGCCCGGAAGTGAGGGGCCCTCGGTAGGGTCCGATCCCGGCAAGGCAGTGTTTGTGCAAGCAAGCGAGGTGAAACAAAAAAAGAAGGTGATGCAACATCCAATATACTTTGTCAGCTCCCTCTTACAGGGAGCTAGATCAAGGTATTCCGGTATGCAGAAGTTGCTTTTTGGCCTCCTTATGGCCTCGAGAAAGCTGCGTCACTATTTCCAAGCACATGAGGTCACCGTTGTCATACACCTCCCTTTGCAACGGATCTTGCATAACCCCGATGCAACTGGAAGGATTGTGGAGTGGGCGTTGGAACTATCAAGCTTTGGGCTCAAATTTAAAAGTACCTCGACGATCAAGAGCAGAGCCTTGGCAGAATTCATAGCAGAATGGACATCCACGCCCAACGAAGAAGTTCAAGAAACCACCCTTCCCGGCAAAGAGGCAAGTACATTGGATTATGTACTTCGATGGAGCTTTCTCGTTACAAGGTTCTTGTAACACCCCAGATCCGGCCAAGGGAGCCCCGGATCCAGCGTCCCCGAGCCTCTCCGGCCGTCTTCTTCCCCTGCTCCGGCGAGAACCCCGACCATCATCGTTTTTCGTGCGAAGGTTGACCTCCAGATTTCTCTAAGTCCCCGATTATTTTGACATTATCATGCTCTGTTCATCGCATCATATCTCTGCATCCGTAGCTCCGTTTCGTGCGTGTAATATGTCAAATTGTTCGTCTCAACGAGTACTTCATTGCATTCTATTGCATCATGTTCATTTGAGTCCATCTAGATGCCTGAATCTTTGTTGCAAGAGTGCTTCATGATGTTGTCTGCTGTCTGTTAACAGAACATGCTCATTTGTCATTTTTGCCACGTTTGATGTGTGCATCCTATGAGGTTGATGTCTACATGTGTTTTGATCTATGCTATGTCTTCTTTACAGAGGTGCTTACCATGTATTTTTTTGATCAATGTGGTGACTAGCACAAGCATGCAAACTAGGCATCGTGATGTTACTGATCTGTCCCTGTTCTGCTGTTATTTTGCTGCCATGTAAACATGTTGCTACAGAGAGATCCATGCATATTTTGAGATACTTCAGTAAGGATGTTTTGAACATATGGTTATGAGCTATCCATACATGCCCCTGGTTGCATTTATAGCTTGTTGTAGATTGTTCATATCTTGCTCCAAATTTGCTAAGTAATGTTGTTGTCAGCCTGTTAACATGAAGTTCAGTTTTGCCAAGTGATTTCCTAGTGGTCCATGCACCCTATGAACTTGCTATTGCCATGCTTAGCTTCTCAAACATGTATTCTTACTGTTGGTTGCCTTTTCATGCCATGTATTGCTCTGTGGTGAGTGGTTAAAGCTCATCTACATGCCTAGTTATCGTTGTTCCTGCCATGTATGAATCTGTATTATAACTTGCTATGTTTACATGGGTGCCATCATTTCTTCTGATCCTTTTTGGCTCATGGTAAGTAAGGGACTTTTGTTCTATGCATTTAGTAGATTCATGCCATGCCTTTGTTTGTCATGATAAGTTCCTGTAACATGTTGTTTGATAGCTCTAAACATTGCAACCTGATGTTATTTTCTGCAAAGTCTGAATTGTTATTATTTGCGATCTTGCCATGTGTGTTTGAGCATGTTCTATTGATTTCTGGCGATAGCTCAGTGTTCATGTTTTGTTATGCTTTACCTGTACTTCATGCCCATGTATTTTGTTTTCATGTTGAGGTCTTGTAGCATGTTGTTTTGGTGCTTGCAATATGCCTAGTTGCTGTTTTGGACAGCTAGTCCTTTAAACTTGTATAGTGTGTGTGTGTTGAACCGTTGCTCCGTTTTGAGTGTGTTCTGTATGAAACTTGCTTAGAATTGCATGTAGATTCATATTATCATGTTGCATCCTTGTTTTGGAGTGTTTGCTTGATGTTTGAATGCATTTTGCATCAATGCCATGTTTAACTTGTTTTGCTCATATCTTCTAGGCCGTAGCTCCGAATTAAATGAACTTTATATGAAATTTGACTAGAATCTCGTGTAGATCATCTTGGTGCATCTTAACTTGCTGTTTACCAACTTGAACATAAGGTTTATTCAGATCTGGACCAATTTCGAAATTTGCATATGAGGACTTACCGGAATTGTTATATGTTGTTTCCGGCCTCATTTAAAACTTGCCTTGATGTGTTGCTCTTGTTTGCATCATCTCTTGCCATGAGTAGCTTCATGTAGCCTTTGTCATGCATCATGCTTGGTTGTGCATCATGTCTTGTTCATGTGTGGTGTGTTTACCATGTTGTGTGCTTCTTTTCGATAGTTCCTGTTTCGTTGCGATCGTGAGGATTCGTTCGTCTACGCTTGGTTCGGCTTCATTCGTTCGTCTTCTTCATGGTCTCGTTCTTCTTCCTAGCGGGATTTCAGGCAAGATGACCACTACCCTGGATCTCACTACTATCATTGCTATGCTAGTTGCTTTGTTCTGTCGCTATGTTGTGCTACCTATCTTTTGCTCATCAAGCCTCCCAAATTGCCATGAACCTCTAACTTTTGACACCCTTCCTAGCAAACCATTGCTTGGCTATGTTACCTCTTTGCTGACCCCTCTTATTGCGTTGCTAGTTGCAGGTGAAGTTGAAGATTGCTCCATGGTGGACAGGATTTTGTTGGGATATCACAATATCTCTTATATTATTAATGCATCTATATATTTGGTAAAGGGTGGAAGGCTCGGCCTTATGCCTGGTGTTTTGTTCCACTCTTGCCGCCCTAGTTTCCGTCATACCGGTGTTATGTTCCCGGATTTTGCGTTCCTTACGCGGTTGGGTGATTTATGGGACCCCATTGACAGTTTGCTTTGAATAAAACTCGTCCAGCAAGGCCCAACCTTGGTTTTACCATTTGCCTCACCACCACCTATACTTTTCCCTTGGGAGTCGCCCTCTCGAGGGTCATCTTTATTTTAGCCCCCCCGGGCCAATGCTTGTCTAAGTGTTGGTCCAAACCGAGCGATGTCCGGCACCCCCTGGGCAACCAGGGTCTATGCCAACCCGACGTCTTGCTCATCTGGTGTGCCCTGAGAACGAGATATGTGCAGCTCCTATCGGGATTTGTCGGCACAGCGGGCGGTTTTGCTGGTCTTGTTTTACCATTGTTGAAATGTCTTGTAAACCGGGATTCCGAGTCTGATCGGGTCTTCCTGGGAGAAGGAATATCCTTCGTTGATCGCGAGAGCTTATCATGGGCTAAGTTGGGACACCCCTGTAGAGTATAAACTTTCAAAAGCCGTGCCTGCGATTATAGGAAGATGGGATTTTGTTAATGTCCGGTTGTAGATAACTTGACACCAGATCCGAATTAAAATGCATCAACCGTGTGTGTAGCCGTGATGGTCTCTTCTCGGCGGAGTCCGGGAAGTGAACACGGTTTTGGGTTATGTTTGACGTAAGTAGGAGTTCAGGATCACTTCTTGATCATTGCTAGTTTCACGACCATTCCGCTTGCTCTTTTCTTGCTCTTATTTGCGTATGTTAGCCACCATATCATGCTTAGTCGCTGCTGCAGCCTCACCACTTTACCCCTTCCTTTCCCATTAAGCTTTGCTAGTCTTGATACCCATGGTAATGGGATTGCTGAGTCCTCGTGGCTCGCAGATTACTACAACAACAGTTGCAGGTACAGGTTATGCGATGATCATGACACGAGAGCGATGTTTGCTTGTTTTTGGAGTTCTTCTTCTGCTTCTTCTTCAATCAGGGGATAGGTTCCAGGTCGGCAGCCTGGGCTAGCAGGGTGGATGTCCTTTGAGTTTCTGTTTATGTTTCATCCGTAGTCGGATGATGCTCTTATGTATTATGATGTTGTATTCGTGTGGCATTGTATGCCTCTTGTATGTATCCCCATCTATTATGTAATGTTGATGTAATGATACCCACCTTGAAAAAGCGTTTCAATATGCGGGTCTATCCTTGGTGGAACCTTCGAGTTCCTTTTGGATAGGGTCGCATATTGGGCGTGACAAGTTGGTATCAGAGCCTCGACCGACCCTAGGAGCCCCCTTGATTGATCGTGTAGTTTGGCCGTTGTTGAGTCTAGAAGAAAACTGTTTTTCAGAGTCTAGTTATATCGGAGAGTAGGATTTCTTTTCACTCCTCAGCCCCTTCGTCGCTCTGGTAAGGAATCTTGACGAAGTTGTTTTGAATTACTCCTCTTCCCATTCAAATTTGTCTTTAGGATCACGTAGTTGGTTTTTCGATCGTTGGTTCTCAGCTCTTTTATCTGGCGCATTTCTCGTCAAGTCGACTCGAGCCTCTTCATCGTTGCCAAGTTCAATCCTCAATTGTTTTCTTTCCCACCCGCCCCCCCTTTTTCTCCTCAGAACCGAAGTCCGTAATCGAGTATCCTTCCTACTCGTGTGAAGTCTTTGCTTTCTTTCCTCAATGATTTCAACCGGTGCTTTCTCTTCAAGGTATTCATCGGTTCCCCCTTCCAAGTTGATTTTGTTTTCCTGCCCTCCCACCCTTTTCTTCCCGGAGTCTGACTCTCTCTCGACCATCTATTTCATTCGTGTGGAACCTCTTCAGTCTTCCGTAAATTATCTCAACCGATGAATTCTCGTCTCGTTCGTCATTCTTCATCTTTTTCTTCTCCGGTGTATTCAATTCCAATTTTCGGTAGTGATCATATTCTTTTCCTCGGCTCAAGTGTTTTCCCTGCTCGTTTGCCTCTCGCCAGTTATCCTTCCGGAGTGTTCAAGACATCTCAGGAGATTCGTCTGTGTTCCAATTAATTCGAGGTTGTCACCCCATTCAAATATTTCAATTGTTCCGGTGCATCATCTATCTGTTCAACATCCCTTTCCAACGGTTGTTTTCTCGTTAGTGGGCCCTAACCCACAGGTCTTTTCCCAGGATCTTACCTGACTCTTCTAATTCCCCTGGAGTTATTCTCAATTCTTTTCAAGTATGACGTAAGAATGGATTCCATCAGTCAGATGCCATCTCCAAGATCGCTTTCAAATTCTTTTCATCTCGGGTTCTACCTCTCCTCTTTTCATTCTCCCAGAGAATATCAGTAATTTTGGTGGTATTTTCCCGTCGTCATTTGAAGACCGAAGAAGAGTTTTCCTCAAAATTCTTGTCTGTCCTCTCGAAGTTCCGTGGTTCTAGCTTCATGCTATCCTCTCGAATTATTCCATTTGTCAGATATTCCTTTTCTTTCCCATCCGGAGTATTTCAGGAGTTGTTTTCTATTTCTTTTCACCGAGGCCTTCATTCCAGTTATCGTTCTCTATTTATCCCGGTGCTTCGTTCAATTGTTCTTTAATCAGATCATTATCTCTTCGTTCTTTTGCATCTAAATCCCCCTCAAGCATATTGGTTCTTCTAATTCTTCCCGGTGATTCATTCTCTTTCATCAGTCATTCCGAATTCTTACGGTGGTTCGTTCAAGATTCATTTTCCTTGATTATCATTTTAATCCATTCGTTCTTTCAATCCTACCGGTGGTTCATGAAGACTTTCTCAAGTTTTGCGCCATTTACCCCCGTCAATCTTTTTGTCAACAAGAATAAGTAGTATGCAAAATCCATTGCTTGTCATCAATTTAATTTGATGAAGGATAAACATACAATAAATCTTATTCTTATTTCCTCAAAGTGATTAATCGCTTCCTTCGGAATTTGTTCGTGAGGAATAAATTATAGTTCCAAGTGTTTTAATTTCTTTTTCTGGAGTTCAATTTTCCTCAGCCATTTCGTCAGAACCTCCATCTAAATCATTGCAAGGCTCATCTTATTCTTTCATCCTTCATTTTATCTCGTCATCCTTTTGTCATCGGAGTTCTTCATGGTGGTTCTTCATGATTTAATTCTTTTTTCAAGAGTTCTTCAAGATTCTTGGTGGCGGAGTTCAAGTATATTTTCTTCTCGCATCTCGAAGTGCAATTAATTCTTCCTTTTCTTCTGAAGTGGAGTTTTGCAATTCTTCTTTCTTCCCAGTTATTTAATCTTTCCGCTCGTGGTCGGTTGTCAGCTCATAAATTTTGAGATGTTATCCAAAAGTCCACATCAAGCTTATTCTTTCGTTGTTGATTTTCTCAACAACTCCATTCAATCCTTCCTTCTAAGTTGTTTTCATTCAATTCTTTCAATTCTTCCGGAGGCATTGCATTGTTTATGTCGTCAAGTATCATTCCATCCTCTCAAGCTCGTGTTTTATTCATTCCATTTTCAGCCAGAGTGCTGCCTAAATCCTTTCAGTATTATTCGTTTCTTATCTCGTTCTAACCGGAGTGGTTTCATAGTCTATCTGATTCCGTGAGCTTTCGATGCTCATCATTCTCGTCGTTCCTCTCTTCTTCTCGAGTGCTCTCGATTCTTTGCTTCTTCTCTTGAGTTCTTGTTTCTCCTCATCCCTTTTCCCTTCCGTCTCGGTCCTAAGATCTCGGGACGAGATCTCTTGTTAGTGGAGTGTTGTAACGCCCCGGATCCGGCCAAGGGAGCCCCGGATCTAGCATCCCCGAGCCTATCCGACTGTCTTCTTCCCCTGCTCCGGCAAGAACCCCGGCCATCATCGTTTTCTGTGCGAAGGTTGACCTCCAGATTTCTCTAAGTCCTCGATTATTTTGACATTATCATGCTCCGTTCATCGCATCATATCTCTGCATCCGTAGCTCCGTTTCGTGCGTGTAATATGTCAAATTGTTCGTCTCAACGAGTACTTAATTTCATTCCATTGTATCATGTTCATTTGAGTCCATCTAGATGCCTGAATCTTCGTTGCAAGAGTGCTTCATGATGTTGTCTGCTGTCTGTTAACAGAACATGCTGATTTATCATTTTTGCCACGTTTGATGTGTGCATCCTATGAGGTTGATGTCTACATGTGTTTTGATCTATGCTATGTCTTCTTTACAGAGGTGCTTACCATGTATTTTTGTGATCAATGTGGTGACTAGCACAAGCATGCAAACTAGGCATCGTGATGTTACTGATCTTAGTCTCTGTTCTGTTGTTATTTTGATGCCATGTAAACATGTTGCTATAGAGAGATCCATGCATATTTTGAGATACTTCAGTAAGGATGTTTTGAACATATGGTTATGAGCTATCCATACATGCCCCTGGTTGCATTTATAGCTTGCTGTAGATTGTTCATATCTTGCTCCAAAGTTGCTAAGTAATGTTGCTGTCAGCCTGTTAACATGAATTCAGTTTTGCCATGTGATTTCCTAGTGGTCCATGCACCCTATGAACTTTCTATTGCCATGCTTAGCTTCTAAAACATGTATTCTTACTGTTGGTTGCCATGTCATGCCATGTATTGCTCTGTGGTGAGTGGTTCAAGCTCATCTACATGCCTAGTTATCGTTGTTCCTGCCATGTATGAATCTGTATTATAACTTGCTATGTTTACGTGGGTGCCATCATTTCTTCTGATCCTTTTTGGCTCATGGTAAGTAAGGGACTTTTGTTTTGTGCATTTAGTAGATTCATACCATGCCTTTGTTTGCCATGATAAGTTCCTGTAACATGTTGTTTGATAGCTCTAAACATTGCAACCTGGTGTTATTTTCTGCAAAGTCTGAATTGTTATTATTTGCGATCTTGCCATGTGTGTTTGAGCATGTTCTAGTGATTTCTGGAGATAGCTCAGTGTTCATGTTTTGTTATGCTTTACCTGTACTTCATGCCCATGTCTTTTGTTTTCATGTTGAGGTCTTGTAGCATGTTGTTTTGGTGCTTGCAATATGCCTAGTTGCTGTTTTGGACAGCTAGTCCTTTAAACTTGTATAGTGTGTGTGTGTGTTGAACCGTTGCTCCGTTTTGAGTGTGTTCTATATGAAACTTGCTTAGAATTGCATGTTGCTTCATATTATCATGTTGCATCCTTGTTTTGGAGTGTTTGCTTGATGTTTGAATGCATTTTGCATCAATGCCATGTTTAACTTGTTTTGCTCATATCTTCTAGGCCGTAGCTCCGAATTAAATGAACTTTATATGAAATTTGACTAGAATCTCGTGTAGATCATCTTGGTGCATCTTAACTTGCTGTTTAACAACTTGAACATAAGGTTTATTCAGATCTGGACCAATTTCGAAATTTGCATATGAGGACTTACCGGAATTGTTATATGTTGTTTCCGGCCTCATTTAAAACTTGCCTTGATTTGTTGCTCTTGTTTGCATCATCAATTGCCATGAGTAGCTTCATGTAGCCTTTGTCATGCATCATGCTTGGTTGTGCATCATGTCTTGTTCATGTGTGGTGTGTTTACCATGTTGTGTGCTTCTTTTCGATAGTTCCTGTTTCGTTGCGATCGTGAGGATTCGTTCATCTACGCTTGGTCCGGCTTCATTCGTTCGTCTTCTTCATGGTCTCGTTCTTCTTCCTAGCAGGATTTCAGGCAAGATGACCGCTACCCTGGATCTCACTACTATCATTGCTATGCTAGTTGCTTCGTTCTATCGCTATGCTGTGCTACCTATCTTTTGCTCATCAAGCCTCCCAAATTGCCATGAACCTCTAACTTTTGACACCCTTCCTAGCAAACCATTATTTGGCTATGTTACCTATTTGCTAATCCCTCTTATAGCGTTGCTAGTTGCAGGTGAAGTTGAAGATTGCTCCGTGGTGGACAGGATTTTGTTGGGATATCACAATATCTCTTGTATTATTAATGCATCTATATATTTGGTAAAGGGTGAAAGGCTCGGCCTTATGCCTGGTGTTTTGTTCCACTCTTGCCGCCCTAGTTTCCGTCATACCGGTGTTATGTTCCCGGATTTTGCGTTCCTTACGCGGTTGGGTGATTTATGGGACCCCCTTGACAGTTCGCTTTGAATAAAACTCCTCCAGCAAGGCCCAACCTTGGTTTTACCATTTGCCTCACCACCACCTATACTTTTCCCTTGGGAGTCGCCCTCTCGAGGGTCATCTTTATTTTAGCCCCCCGGGCCAATGCTTGTCTAAGTGTTGGTCCAAACCGAGCGATGTCCGGCGCCCCCTGGGCAACCAGGGTCTATGCCAACCCGACGTCTTACTCATCCGGTGTGCCCTGAGAACGAGATATGTGCAGCTCCTATCGGGATTTGTCGGCACAGCGGGCGGTTTTGCTGGTCTTGTTTTACCATTGTCGAAATGTCTTGTAAACCGGGATTCCGAGTCTGATCGGGTCTTCCTGGGAGAAGGAATATCCTTCGTTGATCGTGAGAGCTTCTCATGGGCTAAGTTGGGACACCTCTACAGGGTATAAACTTTCAAAAGCTGTGCCTGCGGTTATAGGCAGATGGGAATTTGTTAATGTCCGGTTGTAGATAACTTGACACCAGATCCGGATTAAAACGCATCAACCGTGTGTGTAGCCGTGATGGTCTCTTCTCGGCGGAGTCTGGGAAGTGAACACGGTTTTGGGTTATGTTTGACGTAAGTTGGAGTTCAGGATCACTTCTTGATCATTGCTAGTTTCACGACCGTTCCGCTTGCTCTCTTCTCGCTCTTATTTGCGTATGTTAGCCACCATATCATGCTTAGTCGCTGCTGCAGCCTCACCACTTTACCCCTTCCTTTCCCATTAAGCTTTGCTAGTCTTGATACCCATGGTAATGGGATTTCTGAGTCCTCGTGGCTCACAAATTACTACAACAACAGTTGCAGGTATAGGTTATGCGATGATCATGACGCCAGAGCGATGTTTGCTTGTTTTGGAGTTCTTCTTCTGCTTCTTCTTCGATCAGGGGATAGGTTCCAGGTCAGCAGCCTGGGCTAGCAGGGTGGATGTCGTTTGAGTTTCTGTTTATGTTTCATCCGTAGTCGGATGATGCTCTTATGTATTGTGATGTTGTATTCGTGTGGCATTGTATGCCTCTTGTATGTATCCCCATCTATTATGTAATGTTGATGTAATGATATCCACCTTGCAAAAGCGTTTCAATATGCGGGTCTATCCTTGGTGGGACCTTCGAGTTTCTTTTGGATAGGGTCGCATATTGGGCGTGACAGTGCTGGTGCCGACGTGTTGATCGTCGCGCCCATTGGAGAACGCCTCAAGTACGTGATCCATATGCACTTTCCCCAGGAGAGGTCGATAAACAACACCGTAGAATATGAGGGGCTGCTTGCTGGTCTCAGGATCGCGGCGGACCTCAGGATCAGGAAGCTCATTATCAGAGGATATTCACAACTTGTCGTCACGCAAGTTAACAAGGATTATCATAGCCTGCTGATGGAGGCTTACGTGGATGAAGTGAGGAAGTTGGAAGGGCGCTTTGACGGTCTGCAAATGGAGCATGTCCCTCGGGCAGAGAACGACATCACCGATGACTTGTCAGAGCGCGCCGCCCTCAAACTACCTGTTGAACCAGGTACCTTTGTGCTTAAATGACTCAGCCATCCATAGAACCATCAGCAGGACAGAAAAACCGAAGGAAGGAGGGGCCCGACAAGTACTTTCCTGCAGAGCTCCCAGGAGCCAGCGACAAAGAAGTTGTCGGGTACCCCAAGCTTAGCGAGGAGCAGCAGCCTCCGGCAGGGCCACAGGCCCTTGCCGTCGAGGCGGCTGCCCCCACAGCGGAAAACATGCCTTTGGTCCTTGCCGTCGAGCCTCAGGCTCTAGCATGGGCACATCATATAGTCCGTTTCCTCCAAACAGGGGAGCTCCCTGAGGAGCAGGAAGAAGCAGAGAAAGTAGCTGTCGGTCTAGCATGTACCAGTTTGTGGATGATGTACAGAAGAAGGCCGAACGGCGGGAAATTGAAGTGTATTCCTTGGGAGGACGGATTGGAGCTGTTGGCAGAGATACACGGAGGCATATGTGGCTCCCACATAGGGTCAAGAGCCCTGGCCGGCAAAGCATTTTGGCAAGGTTTCTTCTGGCCCACTGCCCTCCACGATGCAACCGCACTAGTAACCAAGTGTGAAGCGTGCCAGTTTCATTCAAAGAAGCTTCATCAACCAGCTCAAGCCCTTCAAACAATCGTTCTCTCCTGGCCATTTTCAATCTAGGGGCTCGACATACCGGGCCCTTTCCCCCATGCTGTCGGGGGCTTTGAGTACTTGTACGTTGCAGTTGACAAGTTCACAAAGTGGGCGGAAGTAGAGCCAGTGAGAAAGGTGACAACACAGTCGGCCGTCAAGTTCTTCAAGCAACTCGTTTGCCATTTTGGTGTGCCAAACAGAGTAATCACGGATAATGGCACACAGTTCACGAGCCGCACCTTCATGCAATATATCCAAGACCTTGGCAGCAAAGTTTGCTTTGCTCCTGTTGCTCATCCAAGGAGCAACGACCAAGCAGAAAGGGCAAATGCTGAAGTATTGCGAGGCCTCAAAACGAGGACTTTCCATAGACTGCGCAAATGTGCAAGGCGCTGGATTGATGAATTGCCAACGGTTCTTTGGTCGATCAGAACGACACCAAATCGAGCCACTAGCCAGACACCCTTTGCCCTGGTCTACGGGGCAGAAGCAGTTCTCCCCACTAAACTCATATACGGGTCACCTCGAGTGGTCGGTTATGATGAGCTTGAGCAAGAGCAGTTGCGCCAAGATGATGCGACGCTCCTTGAGGAAGATCGTCTTCGAGCTGCTGTGCGAGCCGCTTGCTACCAGCAAGCCTTGCGCCGCTATCATAGCCGCAAGGTTCACACCCGAAGCCTTGAGGAAGGTGACCTTGTTCTTCAGCGCGTTCAGTCTGCCAAGAATTCAAACTAGTTGACGCCAAAGTGGGAAGGCCCCTATCGGGTAATACGAGTCACCAGGACTGGTGCAGTCCGCCTGGAGACCGACGATGGCATTCCAGTGAGCAACTCCTGGAATATTGAACATCTTCGCAAGTTTTACCCATAGGGCGCGGTTGCCGGGAGCTCCGGCAACCCCCTTTTGGTACTAGCCTTGCCGGCAAGGCATGTAACCCTATGTACAGAGCAAGGCGCATATCCTGCATGCAGCCAGATAGTTTTTAGCATGTACAGTTTCCTGCTAAATTTCCATGTTTATATGTATATGTATGCATGCGTGCTTGCCTAGGATATTGTGCTACCTTAGATTCTAACGGTGCTGGGAAACCACCAAGGCTCCATGCCCCCGTCTTCTCCTCCTCCCGGCCGCACTAACAACACCCCGACAAGAAATTGAGAAGACTGCTTGGCAGAATGTCTCCACCAACAACTCAACCAAATAAAGTTCCTTCCCTGCCCATTCATGTTTGTAACTTGTGACTTGCGCATTAGAAAACCCCGCCACTCTATTTAGACCTGGGTGCTCTCATCCCCGACTCGAACGTTGCTTCGGTCGGGGTAGTTGCAGTAACCTTGGGTAAAACAGAGTTTGGCAGGGGGCTGGACCCTGCGCGTGTAACCCGGCAGATGTGATTCTCCGGCAGGCACAGGAGCGCCGGCAAGGTAGCTTACCAGGAAGACTCATTTATTTTCATTGAAGGGACATTTCGCCTCTGCACGAATGCATACATGCATGAGTTCCCGGCAAAAGCTCATCTTTTTCATTGACATGCTGATGCAAGTGCATATATTACAGAACATAAGCATGGGCTCGGTAGATTACATTTCCTAGAAAGTTAAGAGTTGGCAAGTGCCTACAAATCAAAAAAAGATAAGTGCCCCATAATCCCCGTTCTTGCCATATTCCTCCCCAGGTACGGGAGGTCGTGCAAGGTGACGGGCATGGGGAACTGGGCAATGGAGAGCTTGACGAGGAAGCCCGCCAACCACCATCGCCAGGGACAGCAGGACGAGGCCCCCAGCAAGGCGTGTTGCTGGGGAGGAGGCGGGCCAGATGATGGTGTGGCCACTAGCGGTCAGCCGGAGTCGGAGTCGTCGTCCTCCCGCCCACTGCCGTCGTCGTCACTGGCACTGTCCTCCTCATCGCTGTCGCTCAAGGAGGAGCTTTCATCGTTGGTGGAACTCTCCACGCAGCACCCTAAGCGAATTCCTGGGCTCCCGAAGACCTTGACGGAGAGTAGTACGCTCTCCATGAACTTAAAATGGAGAATGTGCCCCTCCGACAAGCTATGGGCACGTGCAAAGGTATTCCACCCTTGACGAAGATACATGATGTGAGGGCGGGGAAAGTCAACGTCAACCCACATGCTGCCGTTCCCGCAGCCCCTCATGGGAAGCCTCAAGGCCCGCGGGGCATCCTGCTCCATCACCCGAGAAAATGGGGTCGGAAGACGAAGATGACTACACACAGGCTTATATAGCCTGATGAAGAACTCACAGGGTTGGTCCCCGATGTGGCCGCCCATTGGAGGAGGGGCCGCCGGCGGGAGCATAGCAGGTGCGCTGCCCCGTCCGCCTCCTCCCCGAGCGCCGCGATGACCTCGGCCCCGTCCCCTTCCTCCCCCCTCGTGGCAGGCTCCGTCGCCGGAGGCTCCGGGGAAGGAGGAACACGTTGGTGAGAAAAAGCCCTCGTCACCACCGTCGAGGCGCCAGCGCGCCCTTTCACCATGGTGAATGGGAGGAAAGTGGTAAGCAAGAGGGGGAGAAGAGGGCGAGTGCGGAGAAGCACCGTTCCTTTCCCATTTTATAGAAGAGCAGGATCGGTGCCGGGCAACCCAGTCCAAAGGGCGGCCACCCCACGCGGCCAATGCAACCTCCGGAAGCACGGGGAATCGGAGCCGACCCGCTCCCCCAATCAACAAACGCCTGGTTTTCCGCCTGGGTGTTAATGCCCACATCTTCCGCATCCACCGCCTGCCCTTCCCAAGGCATGAGGGATACGTGGCGAAGCGGAAGGGGGCGTGAGGATAGGTGGGACGACCGTTTTCTACCACGTGATCGTGGGGTGCGGCGCCATGCAAGTTGCGACCCGAGTCCACTTAGTAAATGAGTAGCGCCCCTGCAGATTCCTTTTTTTTTTAATAAGGGAAGCACGGGCTGCCTCTTTACTATCAGCTATGAGATGACGCAAGCACGCTGAAGCCATCCCACGCACGACCCCCACGTCACGCGCTTGACGCGGGTCATAAGGAAGCGCAACTGACAAAAGGATCATGGCGATCCATCTCTGGCACGCCCGCCCATGCACTGCCTTGGGCCTGGCCCAACTACGCCTTGCCTTATGTGTGGCCCAGGCCCAGGGGCTCCTGTTGGTGTACAAAAGTATGGGTAGTTCTGTACCCCTTACTAGTGCATGGGCAGACGCAGCCACGAGCAGTCGTGGCCACACCTACGGCAGGGCCCGGCAAGGCAGAGGAAGGCAAGGCCCGAAGACTACCAAAATAGGCACTCAAAGAGCGAGGGGCGAGAGGCAAGCTGGACCGCCCCCGGCAAGGGCCTTGCCGGGGCAACCTACACAAACACCAACAAGTCCATCACCCTTGGGGCTGAGAGCTCTGACACCATCGACAACGTTAAGACCAAGATCTGGAGAGCACATGCCTGATGGCATGTCACCCCTCATGAAGATTGACAGTCCACAGATCCACGTGGGACCAGAATACAAAGACCCCCGGCAAGGCCCTTGCCGGGGACGACTCCAAGGCCCCCCGGCAAGCCTTGCCGGGGACGATCCCTGTGCCGCGGCCAGACCCGCGCCCGGCAAGGTTTCGCCACATCACTACCACTCCGGTGCGATGATAGGCGTGCCAACTAAGCAGGCGCCTGCATGGCGGCATGCAAATCTTCGTGGAAGCTTACCGTTGCGCCAATGCAGCAGCTAGTTAGCCAGCGTGGCACTGCATGCCTTATCAACCTGGACGCGTGTCAAGGCGAGGAGGAGTAGCGAAGGATGATACGACCTTTATTGCCATTCCCAATAAAGCGAGAGGACACGCAGGCAACACATTAAATGCGCTTGTCCTACGTTGATCAAGCAATAAGCTCGTACAACTGTAGCTTGCTGCTACGTCTTGGGCTTGCATTGGTTTTCCTTAAAGAGGAAAGGGTGATGCAGCAAAGTAGCGTAAGTATTTCCCTCAGTTTTTGAGAACCAAGGTATCAATCCAGTAGGAGGCTCCTCAAAAGTCCCACGAACCTACACAAACAAACAAGAACCTCGCAACCAATGCAATAAAGGGGTTGTCAATCCCTTCACGGCCACTTGTGAAAGTGAAATCTAATAGAGATAATAAGATAAGATAAATATTTTTGGTATTTTTATGATATAGATTGGAAAGTAAAAGATGCAAATAAAAGTAGATTGAAAAGTTATATGATAAAAGATAGACCCGGGGGCCATAGGTTTCACTAGTGGCTTCTCTCAAGATAGCATAAGTATTATGGTGGGTGAACAAATTACTGTCAAGCAATTGATAGAAAAGCAAATAATTATGAGGTTATCTAGGCATGATCATGTATATAGGCATCACGTCCATGACAAGTAGATCGACTCCTGCCTGCATCTACTACTATTACTCCACACATCGACCGACTCCTGCCTGCATCTAGAGTATTAAGTTCATAAAGAATAGAGTAACACATTAAGAAAGATGACATGATGTAGAGGGATGAACTCATGCAATATGATATAAACCCCGTATTTTTATCCTCGATGGCAACAATACAATACGTGCCTTGCTACCCCTACTGTCACTAGGAAAGGACACCGCAAGATTGAACCTAAAGCTAAGCACTTCTCCCATTGCAAGAAAGATCAATCTAGTAGGCCAAACCAAACTGATAATTCGGAGAGACTTGCAAAGATAACTTAATCACACATAAAAGAATTCAGAGGAGATTCAAATATTTCTCATAGATAAACTTGATCATAAACCCACAATTCATCAGATCTCGACAAACACACCGCAAAAAGAGTTACATCGAATAGATCTCCAAGAAGATCGAGGAGAACTTTGTATTGAGATTCAAAGAGAGAGAAGAATCCATCTAGCAAATAACTATGGACCCGAAGGTCTGCGGTAAACTACTCACAACTCATAGGAGAGGCCTTGGAGATGATGTAGAGGCCCTCCGTGGTCGATTCCCCCTCCAGCGAAGCGTCGGCAAAGGCTCCAAGATGTGATCTCGTGGATAGAGAAGGTTGCGGCGGTGGAATTAGGTTTTCGTGGTCTGTTCTGATGGTTTCAGGGTACGTGGGTATATATAGGAGGAAGAAGTAGGTCAGTGGACGCTCGAGGGGCCCACGAGGGTGGGGGCGCGCCCAGCCCTAGGGGGCGCGCCGGGCACCCTCGTGACCGCCTCCTCTGTTGCTTGACGTCCACTCCATGTCCCGTGGATTGCGTTTTTTTCAAAAAGATCGCTCCCAAAGGTTTCATCCCGTTTGGACTCCGTTTGATATTACTTTTCTTTGGAACACTGAAATAGGCAAAAAAAACAACAATTCAGGCTGGGCCTCCGGTTAGTAGGTTAGTCCCAAAAATGATATAAAAGTGTAAAGTAAAGCACATAAACATCCAAAACGGGTAATATAATAGCATGGAACAATCAAAATATAGATACGTTGGAGATGTATCAAGCATCCCCAAGCTTAATTCTTGCTCGTCCTCGAGTAGGTAAATGATAAAAACAGAATTTTTGATGTGGAATGCTACCTAGCATAATTCTCAATGTAATTTTATTTATTGTGGCTTGAATGTTTAGATCCAAATGATTCAAAATAAAAGTTAATATTGACATGAGAAATAGTAATCCTTCAAGCATACTAACTAAGTAATCATGTCTTCTCAAAATAACATGGCTAAAGAAAGTTATCCCTACAAAATCATATAGTCTGGCTGTTGCTCTATCTTCATCACACAAAGTATTTAATCATGCACAACCCCGATGATAAGCCAACCAATTGTTTCATACTTTAGTAATCTCAAACTTTTTCAACTTTCACGCAATACATGAGCGTGAGCCATGGACATAGCACTATATGTGTAACAGAATGGTGGTTGTGGAGAAGACAAAAAAAGGAGAAGATAGTCTCACATCAACTAGGCGTATCAACGGGCTATGGAGATGCCCACTAATAGATATGAATGTGAGTGAGTAGGGATTGTCATGCAACGGATGTACTAGAGCTATAAATGTATGAAATCTCAACAAAAGAAATTAAGTGGGTGTGCATCCAACTTGCTTGCTCGGCGAAGACCTAGGGCATTTTGAGGAAGCCCATCATTGGAATATACAAGCCAAGTTCTATAATGAAAAATTCCCACTAGTATATGGAAGTGACAACATAGGAGACTCTCTATCATGAAGATCATGGTGCTACTTTGAAGCACAAGTGTGGTAAAAAGGATTGTAGCATTGTTCCTTCTCTCTTTTTCTCTCATTTTTTTATTTGGCCTTTTTTATATAAAGTCCGAAATCTCATCCCGACTTGTGGGGGAATCATAGTCTCCATCATCCTTTCCTCACTGGGACAATGCTCTAATAATGAAGATCATCACACTTTTATTTACTTACAACTCAAGATTACAACTCGATACTTAGAACAGGATATGACTCTACATGAATGCCTCCGACGGTGTACCGGGATATGCAATGAATCAAGAGTGACATGTATGAAATTATGAAGGTGGCTTTGCCACAAATACGATGTCAACTACATGATCATGCAAAGAGCAATATGACAATGATGATGCGTGTCATATAAACGGAACGGTGGAAAGTTGCATGGCAATATATCTCGGAATGGCTATGGAAATGCCATAATAGGCAAGTATGGTGGCTGTTTTGAGGAAGGTATATTGTGGGTGTATGGTACCGGCGAAAGTTGCACGGCACAAGAGAGGCTAGCAATGGTGGAAGGGTGAAAGTGCGTATAATCCATGGACTCAACATTAGTCATAAAGAACTCATATACTTATTGCAAAAATCTACAAGCCATTGAAAACAAAGTACTATGTGCGTGCTCCTAGGGGGATAGATTGGTAGGAAAAGACCATCGCTCGTCCCTGACCGCCACTCATAAGGAAGACAATCAATAAATAAAATTGTGCTCCAACTTCATCACAAAGCGGTTCACCATACGTGCATGCTACGGGAATCACAACTTCAACACAAGTATTCTTTAAATTCCTAATCACCCAACTATCCTGACTCTAATATCACCACCTCTATATCTCAAAACAATTATCAAGTATCAAATTGATAATAGCATCCAATTCACTTTCTATGATAGTTTTTATTATACCCAACTTGGATGCCCATCATTCTAGTACCAATTTTATAACCATAGAAAATACGATGCTGTTCTAAGAGACTCTCAAAATAATATAAGTGAAGCATGAGAGACCAGCAATTTCTACAAAATTAAGCCACCGCCGTGCTCTAAAAGATATAAGTGAAGCACTAAAGCAAAACTATCTAGCTCAAAAGATATAAGTGTAGCACATAGAGTATTCTAATAAATTCCAAATCAAGTGGGTTTCTCCCAAAAGGTGTGTACAGCAAAGGATGATTGTGGTAATCTAAAAATCAAAGACTAATATCATACAAGATGCTCCAAGCAAAACACATATCATGTGGCGAATAAAAATATAGCTCCAAGTAAAGTTACCGATAGACGAAGACGAAAGAGGGGATGCCTTCCGGGGCATTCACAAGCATAGGCTTTTGGTTATCCTTGAATATCTTGGGGTGCCATGGGCATACCCAAGCTTAGGCTCTTGCCACTCCTTATTCCATAATCCATCAAATCTTTACCCAAAACTTGAAAACTTCAGAACACAAAACTCAACAGGAAATCTCATAAGCTCCGTTAGTGCAAGAAAGAAAAACCACCACATAAGGTACTGTAATGAACTCATTCTTTATTTATATTGGTGTTAAAACTACTATATTCCAACTTCTCTACGGTTTATACCCTTTGATACTAGCCATAGATGCATCAAAATAAGCAAACAACACACGAAAAACAGAATCTGTCAAAAACAAAACAGTCTCTAGCAATCTGTAACTCCCAAATACTTCTGGAACTTTAAAAATCATACAAAAGTAGGAAGTCCTGGGCAATTTGTCTATTGATCTACAGAAAAATAATCAACGCAGAAACATGTTTCTGTGAATTACTAAACTTATTTTCGTGCGCGCAAAGTTTCTGTTTTTTCAGCAGAATCAAATTAACTATCACCGTAGGTTATCCTATAGGTTCTACTTGGCACAACCACTAATTAAAACATGAAAACACATCTAGACAGACGCTAGATGAAACATTTATTACTAAAAAGAAGCAAAAAGCAACAAACTAAAATAAAATTGGGTTGCCTCCCAACAAGCGCTATTGTTTAACGCCCCAAGCTAGGCATAAAAGCGAGGATAGATCTAACTAGTGCCATCTTTGGCACTCAATTCATAAGTAGCTCACATGATAGATTCATAAGGTAATTTAACTTTCTTTCTTGGAAAGTGCTCCTTGCCTTTCCTTAATGGAAATTGGAATCTAATATTCCCTTCCTTCATATCAATAATTGCACCAATCATTCTAAGGAAGGGTCTACCAAGAATAATAGGACATGAAAGATTGCAATCTATATCAAGAACGATAAAATCTATGGGCAAATAATTCCTATTTGCAACAATAAGAACATCATTGATCCTTCCCATAGGTTTCTTAATGGTGGAATCCGCAAGGTGCAAATTTAAAGAGCAATCATCAAAATCATGGAAACCTAGAACATCACATAAAGTTTTCGGAATCGTGGAAACACTAGCACCCAAATCACACAAAGCATAACACTCATGATCTTTAGTTTTAATCTTTATAGTAGGTTCCCACTCATCATAAAGTTTTCTAGGTATAGAAACTTCCAAATTAAGTTTTTCATCATAAGATTGCATCAAGGCATTAACAATATGTTTGGTAAAAGCTTTATTTTGACTATAAGCATGAGGAGAATTCAACACGGATTGAAACAAGGAATTACAATCTATTAAAGAACAATAATCATAATTAAATTCCCTCAAATCCAAGATAGTGGGTTCAATGCTATTTAAAGTCTTGACCTCTCCAATCCTACTTTTACCAAATTTAGCATCAAGATCTAAAAACTCCGAATCATTGGGACGTCTTTTAACTAAAGTTGACTCATCGCCTGTCCCATCCTTATTAAGATTCATATTGCAAAATAAAGATTTATTTGGGGACACATCAATAACTTTTAGATCTTCATCATTATTTTCATGGAAACTAGAAGAACACGCTTTTACAAAGCAATCTTTCTTAGCACGCAATCTAGCGGTTCTTTCTTTGCACTCATCAATGGGAATTCTCATGTCTTTGAGGGACTCATTGATATCATGCTTAGGAGAAGTAGATCTAAGTTTCAAAGAATCAACATCAAGCGAAAGTCTATCAATGTTCCTAGCCAAATCATCAACTTTAAGCAATTTTTCTTCAAGCAAGGCATTAAAATTCTTTTGAGAGATCATAAATTCTTTAACACTATTCTCAAAATCAGAGGGCATCTTATTAAAATTTCCATAAAAGTTTTTGTAGGAATTTCCATAATTATTAGAGGAATTACTAGGAACGGTATAGGTTTAAGGTTTCCTCTATAAGCATTATTACCAAAATTATTCCTACCAATAAAATTCACATCCATATATTCATTATTATTCTCAATCAAAGTAGACAAAGGCATATCATTAGGATCAATAGGAGCACTCTTAGTAGCAAACAATTTCATAAGTTCATCCATCTTTCCACTCAAAACATTAATTTCTTCTATAGCATGCACTTTCTTACTAGTAGATCTTTCGGTGTGCCATTGAGAATAATTAGCCATAATGTTATCAAGGAGTTTAGTAGCTTCTCCTAAAGTGATTTCCATAAAAGTGCCTCCCGCGGCAGAATCTAAAAGATTTCTAGAAGCAAATTTCAATCCGGCATAAAATTTTTGTAATCCATAAATTCAAACCAGGAGTAGGGCAATTGCGAATCATCAATTTCATTCTTTCCCAAGACTGGGCAACATGCTCATGATCAAGTTGTTTAAAATTCATAATATCATTCCTAAGAGATATGATCTTAGCGGGAGGAAAATACTTAGAGATAAAACCATCTTTGCACTTATTCCATGAATCACTACTATTCTTAGGCAAGAAAACCAAATTTTAGCATGATCTCTAACCGAAAACGGAAATAACTTCAATTTAATAATATCATTATCCGTATCTTTCTTCTTTTGCATCTCACACAAATCAACAAAGTTGTTTAGATGGGTATCAGCATCTTCACTAGGAAGGCCGGAGAATTGATCTTTCATAACAAGATTCAGCAAAGCAGCATTGATTTCACAAGACTCAACATCATTAAGAGGAGCAATCGGAGTACTAAGGAAATCATTATTATTGGTATTGTAAAAGTCACACAATTTGGTATTATCTTGCACCATTGCGACAAGCAATCCAAGACACAAGCAAGCAAAAAGGCAAGCGAAAGAGAGAGAGCAGATTGGGAAAGAGAGGGCGAATAAAACGACAAGGGTGAAGTGGGGGAGAGGAAAACGAGAGGCAAATGGTAAATAACGAAATGCGAGGGAGATGAGTTTGTGATGGGTACTTGGTATGTCTTGACTTGAGCGAAGACCTCCCCAGCAACGGCGCCAGAAATCCTTCTTGCTACATCTTGAGCTTGCATTGGTGTTCCTTGAAGAGGAAAGGGTGATGCAGCAAAGTAGCTTAAGTATTTCCCTTAGTTTTTGAGAACCACGGTATCAATCCAGTAGGAGGCTCCTCAAAAGTCCCACGCACCTACAAAAACAAACAAGAACCTCGCAACCAACGCAATAAAGGGGTTGTCAATCCCTTCACGGCCACTTGCGGAAGTGAGATCTGATAGAGATAATAAGATAAGATAAATATTTTTGGTATTTTTATGATATAGATTGGAAAGTAAAAGATGCAAATAAAAGTAGATTGAAACCTTATATGATAAAAGATAGACCCGGGGGCCATAGGTTTCACTAGTGGCTTCTCTCAAGATAGCATAAGTATTACGGTGGGTGAACAAATTACTGTCGAGCAATTGATAGAAAAGCGAATAATTATGAGATTATCTAGGCATGATCATGTATATAGGCATCACGTCCGTGACAAGTTGATCGACTCCTGCCTGCATCTACTACTATTACTCCACACATCGACCGGCTCCTGCCTGTATCTAGAGTATTAAGTTCATAAAGAACAAAGTAACGCGTTAAGAAAGATAACATGATGTAGAGGGATAAACTCATGCAATATGATATAAACCCCATCTTTTTATCCTCGATGGCAACAATACAATACGTGCCTTGCTGCCCCTGCTGTCACTGGGAAAGGACACCGCAAGATTGAACCCAATGCTAAGCACTTCTCCCATTGCAAGAAAAATCAACCTAGTAGGCCAAACCAAACTGATAATTCGAAGAGACTTGCAAAGATAACTTAATCACACATAAAAGAATTCAGAGGAGATTCAAACATTTCTCATAGATAAACTTGATCATAAACCCACAATTCATCGGATCTCGACAAACACACCGCAAAAAGAGTTACATCAAATAGATCTCCAAGAAGATCAAGGAGAACTTTGTATTGAGATTCAAAGAGAGAGAAGAAGCCATCTAGCTAATAACTATGGACCCGAAGGTCTGTGTTAAACTACTCACAACTCATAGGAGAGGCCTTGGAGATGATGTAGAGGCCCTCCGTGGTTGATTCCCCCTCCGTCAAAGCGCCGGCGAAGGCTCCAAGATGGGATCTTGCGGATACAGAAGGTTGAGGCGGTGGAATTAGGTTTTCGTGGTCTGTTCTGATGGTTTTAGGGTACGTGGTATATATATGAGGAAGAAGTAGGTTGGTGGACGCTCGAGGGGCCCATGAGGGTGGGGGGCGCGCCCAGCCCTAGGGGTATAAAAATCCCTTGTGTGCTAACGGCTCAACCTGCTCTTCGTACAACTAATCCCCCGCCGAACGTAGAAGGGATCCTTGTGACCCCATAGGCGATTGATTTCCCCGACACATCACTAGTTAAAGTCTTGACCTCTTCAAACCCACTTTTATCAATTTTTTCAATAAGATTTTCACCCTCCAAATCATAGAGACGCCTTCTAACTAAAGTTGACTCTTATCCAGTCCCTTTTTCATCAATCTTAAATTTACTAAACAAAGAATCAATAGAAGAAACACCAATCACTTTAAGATCTTCATCACTTTTATGATAATAATCACTAGAAGACGCTTTCTCTAAAAATTCTCTTTTAGCTCTAAACATAGCGGTTCTTTTCTTACTTTCATCCATAGAAATATAAAGAGCTTTAACTGATTCTTCAACTTTAGGCACAAAAAATTTCATCTTGAGAGTTTCTACATCATGAGAAATCCTATCAACACTTCTAGACAGATCATCAATTTTATTCAACTTTTCTTCTATCGAAGTGTTGAAAGCTTTTTGCGTATTGATAAATTCTTTAATATTACTCTCAAGATCAGAGGTGTTTCTATTATTATTGTAGGTGGGATTACCATAGGAATTACCATAATTATTAGAGGAATTACTAGGAAAAGGCCTAGGATTAAAATTACCTCTATAAGCATTATAGTTGAAATTATTCCACAAGACAAAATTCACATCTACGTCATCACTATGTTGCTCAATCAAAGTAGACAAAGGCACATCATTAAAATCAATAGGATCACTTTTATTAGCAACCAACTTAATAAGAGCATCAACCTTTTCACTTAAAGAATTTATTTCTTCTACATAATTGACTTTTACTAGTAGGAGAACTCTCGGTATGCCATTGCGAGTAATTTGCCATAATATTGTCTAACAACTTAGTAGCTTCACCCAAAGTAATTTCCATAAAAGTACCCCCCGTGACGGAATCTAAAAGATTACGAGAAACAAAATTTAATCCTACATAATTTTTTTATGATCATCCAAAGATTTAACCCATGAGTTGGGAAATTCCTTAGCATCAATTTCATCCTTTCCCAAGATTGTGCAACATGCTCATCTTCAAGTTGCTTGAAATTCATGATTTGGGTTCTAAGGGAAATAATTTTTGCGGGCGGAAAATACTTAGTGATAAAAGCATCTTTGCACTTTTTCCAAGAATCGCGAGGCAAAGAAGAAAACCAAATTTTTGCGCGATCTCGCAAAGAAAACGGAAATAATTTCAACTTCACAACATCATTGTCCATATCTTTTTTCTTTTGCATATTGCATAATTCCACGAATGTGTTAAGATAGGATGTGGCAGCCTCATTAGGAGTACCGGCATATTGATCTTTCATGACAAGATTCAAAAGCAGTATTAATATCGCAAGACTCTGCACTAGTGGTTGGAGGAGCAATCGGAGTGCTAATAAAACAATTGTTGTTGGTGTTTGAGAAATCACACAACTTGGTGTTATCATGAGTCATGATGACTACGCAACAAGATTGCACTCAAAAACAGATCTGACGAGAAAACGGCGAACGAAAAAAAGGGCGAATAAAACGGCAATTTTTTTCTGAAGTGGGGGAGAGGAAAATGAGAGGAAAATGGCAAATAATGTAAATTGCAAGGAGATGAGATTTGTGATTTAGGAACCTGGTTGATGCTAAAGATCCTCCCCGGCAACGGCGCCAGAAATGGCAAGTTAACGAGAGACTATCTTGAGTTGATCTTCCCCGGCAACGGCACCAGAAATTCCTTTTGATGTTTGCTAGAACTACGTTGATATTTCCCCAAAGAGGAAGGGATGATGCAGTATAGCGACGGTAGATATTTCCCTCAGTGATGAGATCAAGGTTATCGAACCATTAGGAGAACCTCCTTACACCATGTAAACAGCATCTGCACACAAATAACAAATACTCGCAACCCGACGTGTTAAAGGGGTTCTCAATCCCTTTCGAGTACGATGCCTCTAGTGGGCAAATAACGTGAGGTAAAAAGTGGTAGATAGGATAAATAGATCGTGGAACAAATAAATTGCAGCAAGGTATTTTTGTATTTTTGGTTTAATAGATCTGAAAATAAATGCAACAGAAAATAGATTGCAAAGGCAAATATGATGAAAAGAGACCCGGGGGCACTACTACGGAAAACCTTATACACATCATCTTAGCAGTAGCGCTGGAAAAAATCTTGTGCTACCGCTACTTAGTAGTAGCGTGTGTAAATAAACCGCGCTATTGCTATCATTTTAGCAGTAGCGCGTACTAGCAAAAAGCGTTGCTGCTATGTTTGAACTGGGCGCGCATGGATATCCCCACTTAGTAGTAGCGCGTATCCTTACCCAGTGCTACTGATATGCTCCTTAGCTGTAGCGCTTTTCTCGAACCCGCGCTACTACTAACCCTACCTTATCCTCCCTACGCGGCCGACCCTCTCACTCCCTCTTCCTCTCAGTCACTCTCGGCCGCACCAATACCCGTCGTCCGTCGCTGCCGCGTTGCTCCTCCATCGAGGTACTCCCTCTATCCCTCCTTCCCTCCCTCCTCCTCCCACCGCACCCTCTGCCCTCCTCCTCCGGCCACCCCCTCCTCTCCTCC
>NC_041385.1:438706471-438794568 GCF_002162155.2 Triticum dicoccoides
TCTGGCCGCCCCTCCCCCTCCTCTCTCTTCCCTCCCTCCCTTGTCTCTGTTCTTGCAAATTGTAGGTAATTTAAATGTAGATTTTAGTATGTAGACATTGTAGAATGTAGATTTTTTAATATAATATTTTTTTGACTATTTTAGGTTTTTTGAATAAAATAGAAGCAAGAAAATTTAGGGTAGAACTAGGGTAGTAGAATTTTTAGCAAGTGTTTAATGTAAATAGTTTATTTAGTAAGTAATTAATATAACTAGTTTATTTATATTAAGTGCTTAATAGAACTAGTTTATCCAGTAAGTGCTTAATAGAACTAGTTTATTTATAGTAAGTGCTTAATAGAACTAGTTTATTTAGTAAGTAGTTAATAAAATTAGTTTATTTAGTAAGTAGTTAATAGAACTAGTTTATTTAGTAAGTGCTTAATAAAACTAGTTTAGAGAGAGACCTATATTGGCAAATTTAGTTATGTTAGGATTATATATAAGATATTTTGAAATGTTTTTGTTCATATTTTCAACCATTGAAATGCAATGACCATCAATAAGTGGCCTATGTTTTGCCGGAGTGTTGATTAATTTCCGTTCTGGCAAATTTCAGGCACTCGATATGTTCTTTTTTAGCAAAGGTCATGCCAGATTTTTTGGGTTTTGCCGTCGAGTTATAATCTTTGAATTTTGAACACAGGGGATGTCTGATGACGATGGGATCCCGGAGTGCGGGTACTTCTACGACGATCGGGGTTTGTGCGACAGGTTTCCTCACCTGCAAAATGATAGGTTTTTCACCGTGAAGCTGGAAGAGACCTTTGATGTTTGTATGGTACGCAACGACAAGCATTTCATCATAATGAATATCATCACTTGTGCTCCTTTTGTTCAACGTGTAATTTATGGATTTTTTTTAATTCGATTAGTACATCCCGTGCCATGCTAGACCATATGTATTTGAGAAGCTTGGTTTTGGTTTAGATGACTTTCAGAATGTGGAGACGAGGAGGGCTCACTTAAGAACTAAACATGGTTATGAGTTTCTGGTTAAGCTATACAATGCGGTCGATCGCTCCCATTTCGGTTGCTCTAATTGGGAAGCTCTCTGGAAGGCATATGGATTTGAGGCGGGAATGCAAATAAGATTTGATATTCATCCCGAAGATTATGATGATGATGATAATATTGACATCTGGGTGGATGTGGATATGCCTCCAGTTTTGCCTAGATGTGAGTTTGTCAAACTAATTTGTTAAGTTCAGTAATTTATGTTGTTAATTTAAAAATATTTGGTGTTCGTTGGTACTAAACTTATTTATTTATAATTTTCAGCTTATTTCTTAACTTCAAGAAATACTCAGAAGGTAGTAGACAACACATACTACAACTATGACTCCAAGCTTAATTGTGAGGAGAAAGGTTATCTTGTCTCAATCATAGAAGATGCTGAGGCCTTCAAAACCAGTCACTCTATCAGCCCAAATTATACTAGATACGTGCCACTAGTCCATAAATTGCTTGATGGTAACTTCATTGCCAAAAACTTGGTAAGATTTTGTTAATGATGGTAACTTCATTGCATACATTATTCTTAAGTAAACTACATTGCTAACTATATATGTTACTATTACGTTTTTGAATAGAGGCTCCCAAAGCAAGTTGTGCCTGACATGCTATTTACCAAAGGTGATATGCATATGGTTAGCTTACGACCAACTCCTTCGAAGGCTTACTATACTGCATACTCGATTTCTTCAAATGATGGAAGGCTCAAAATCAAATAATGGAGCAAAGTGATGAATGCGCACACGCAAATAATTGGAGACAAAATGATTGTGCGCAAGCCACAAGTTGGAGATAGGTTTATGTCCATTCTCCATTATGGAGAAGGACCGGCTTATCTATTTTATGGTATTTTACCTAGGAGAGAGGAGTAGGTCCTAAGTATCAAGAACAATTAGTTATATGACTATGATGAAGATGAGAAGCTTTTATTATGTGCTACAATGTCTTAGACTTGATGGTGATGCTGATTAGGAGTAGTGATTATGAGTACTATGATGATGATGAGGAGTTGTTATTATAACTAGTGACCAAGTTGTTATATGATGTCTCATGGACGAAAATGATGATGATGATGAGTTATATGACAATGATATATTATGATGATAAGTTGTTAATGATATTATGATGATGATGACGATGATGATGATGCTGCTAATGATGATGATGATGGTGATGATGATGATGATGATAAGTTATTATGTCATTGGGTGAAAGAACCGCATATTGGTTTCAAATGGATGGATCCAAAGTGACCATTGGTTACTTTGGATCCATGCACTTGAAACTAATCCACGGTTCTTTCACCTAGTGATTTAATAACTCATTATAATGTAAAAACAATCTCTAAATTGCTACTGTATGAAAAATTGTATAAAGGTGTATGAATACGACCTACAATTTAAAAGAAATAGAATACGGAATAACAATAGTAGCGCAGGCGGAGAGAAGCGCTACTATTAATTACCAGTAGCGGTTGTTTGGGAAAGCGCAAGTACTAAGTAGATATAGCAGTAGCGCTTGCCAGCAGGCGCTACTGCTAAGCTTTAGCTGTAGTGACGTATTAGTAGTGTGGTTACCCGCGCTACTGATAGGACAAAAACCAGCGCTACTGCTAGACTTTTCCCTAGTAGTAGGGCCGTAGGTCTCACTAGTGGCTTCTCTCAAGAAAAATAGCAAACAGTGGGAAAACAATTACTGTTGGGCAATTGATAGAACTTCAAATAATCATGACGATATCCATGCAATGATCATTACATAGGCATCATGTCCAAGATTAGTAGACCGACTCCTTCCTGCATCTACTACTATTACTCCACACATCGACCGCTATCCAGCATGCATCTAGTGTATTAAGTTCATGAGAAAACGGAGCAATGCATTAAGAATGATGACATGATGTAGATGAGATCCATTTATCTATTGCGGCAGATATAGATCTCATCTTGTTATCCTTAGTAGCAACGGTACGTACGTGTCGGTTCCCTTTCTGTCACTGGGATCAAGCACCGTAAGATCGAACCCACTACAAAGCACCTCTTCCCATTGCAGGATAAATAGATCAAGTTGGCCAAACAAAACCCAAATATCAGAGAAGAAATTCGAGGCTATAAGCAACCATGCATATAAGAGATCAAAGAAGACTCAAATAACTTTCATGGATAAAAACATAGATCTGACCGTAAACTCAAAGTTCATCAGATCCCAACAAACACACCGCCAAAAGACTTACATCATATGGATCTCCAAGAGACCATTGTATTGATAAACAAGAGAGAGAGAGAGAGAGAGGAAGCCATCTAGCTACTAACTACGGACCCGTAGGTCTACAAATAACTACTGACGCATCATAGAAGAGGCACCAATGGAAGTGGTGAACCCCTCCATGACGGTGTCTAGATTGGATCTTGGTGGTTCTGGGCTCTACGGCGGCTGATCAATATTTCGTCGACTCCCCTAGGGTTTCTGGAATATTTGGGTATTTTTAGAGCAAAGAGGCGGTTTGGGGGGCACCCGAGGTGGGCGCTGCTCACCTCGAGCAGCCCCTCGGGTGCTTCCTTGGCCCATTGGTTTTCTTCTGGCCCAAAAAAATCCTCCAGGAGTTGTGTTGCATTTGGACTCCATTTGATCTTGATTTCCTGCAATGTAAAAAACATGCAGAAAACAACTACTAGCACTGTGCACTATGTCAATAGGTTCGTACCAAAAAATGATATAAAATGACTATGAAATGATTGTAGAACATCCAAGAATGATAATATAACAGCATGGAACAAATTATAGATACATTGGAGACGTATCATTGCGTTATCGTGGTGATTTTACAGCGCACTTGCGTCGCACACGGTTAAGCGAGTACCTGC
The DNA here is from genome assembly GCF_002162155.2 of Triticum dicoccoides. Classification (NCBI taxonomy): domain Eukaryota; kingdom Viridiplantae; phylum Streptophyta; class Magnoliopsida; order Poales; family Poaceae; genus Triticum; species Triticum dicoccoides. The sequence goes on from NC_041385.1 coordinate 438,710,386, forward strand.
ACCATTTTGCTCGCGCTTGCGCAATCATGGTGATTTTACAACGCACTTGCATCGCACACAGTTAAACCAGTACCTCCACCATTTGCTCGCACTTGTGCAGTCGTGGTGATTTTACAGTGCACTTGCATCGCACACGGTTAAGCCAGTACCTGCACCATGTTGCTTGTGCTTGCATAGTCATGGTGATTTTACAGCAGACTTGCATCGCACACGGTTAAACCAGCACCTCCACTATTTTCTCGCGCTTGCACAGTCGTGGTGATTTTACAGCGCACTTGCATCGCACACGGTTAAGCCAGTACCTGCACCATTTTGCTCACTCTTGCGCAGTCGTGGTGATTTTACAGCACACTTGCATCACACACGGTTAAGCCAGTACCCGCACCATTTTGCTCACGCTGCGCAGTCATGGTGATTTTACTGCAAAAAAATAACCTATAAAAACATAGTCTACAAATTAGCAAAACAAGGATGATCCCAAGGTTTATATAATATGAAACTTCCCACGGGGTAACCCATCCTTGGACTACTCCAGCCCGATCACGCTTTACTTCTGCGTTCTATTCGACTAGGCTAGCGGATGGGAAGCGACACCTTGCTGATAGGAATTTCCTCCTTGCCTTTAAGGCGTTTCACGCTAGTCACCCTATGGGACCTACTCCCTCCTATCATGCACATTTGTTCTTTTAGAAACTGTGTGCGATGGTTGGTGTGTTTCCGCCTAGACTTCAATGAGCACTGACACCGGTAGCGGGAAACCGATGGGAGAAGAGGCGGGAAACCAATGCGAGGAGTGGCGGGAAACGGTAGCCTGTTTAGAAAACGTACAAGAGAAGGAAGTGTGAGCTAGCACGACGCATTTGCACAGTGCTTACCCATGTACTGCATGTGCTGTCGAAAGGGCCGAGGGTTGCCGTTCCATCTGGGAGCATCCAACGGTGCAGACGTACAATTCGTGGGGTTTGGGTTCTAGCCAATCAAAATGCACGACTCAGATCGTGCGCGGCACCGGCCACGGTTTGGTCGGCACATGGCTTTCGTTTGGCCTTTTTATACACTGATTGAGTTTCCTAGGCATTTAATGTCCATAATTCAAATCTGAACTTCAAATACATGCTCCAGTTCACCAAAATGGCTAGAAAAATTATACATGTGTCCTTGGGTGCATGTTTAGATCCCATGCCAGGAATGGGAACGAATTACAACCGTACCAGTGTCCTGGCTCGTCCTCAAACATTTAGAATCTCGGTTTTTAAATCCTTGTAAATCCTAAACTCACCAGAAAGTCATGAAAGTTGGCATGGTGTCACGTCATGGTGCATATATGTCATGGTAAAAACATCGTATAATTTGGGCCAAGCTTTATTACAAACCTCTTACAAACCAGAGCTTCTCTCAAAGAAGCCTCATGGTTCCGATAGGGAAACATGTTCCCCTTGTGGTGAAATGTGATCACTGCCTCTTTTTGCCTTGTATTTTCTTCTACGGGGAACATGGAACGACAACATATTCGTGCTGAAATTTAAACTTATTCAGGGTTCGTTTGGCCTTTTTATACACTAATTGAGTTTCATAGGCATTTAATGTCCATAATTCAAATCTGAACCACAAATACATGCTCTAGTTCACCAAAATGGCTAGAAAAAATATACATGCATGTGTCCTTGGGTGCATGTTTAGGTCCCATGCATGCCAGGAATGGGAACGAATTACAACCGTACCAGTGTCCTGGCTCGTCCTCAAACATTTGGAATCTCGGTTTTTAAATCCCCATAAATCCAAAACTCACCAAAAGGTCATGAAAGTAGGCATGGTGTCACGTTATGGCACATATATGTCGCGGTAAAAACATGTTCCAATTTGGGCCAATCTTTATTACGAACCTCTTACAAATCGGAGCTTCTCTCAACAAGAAGCCTTGTGATTCCGATAGGGAAATGTGTTCCCCTTGTTCTCGAAACGTAATCACTGCCTCTTTTAGCCATGTATTTTCTTCCACGGGCAACATGGAACGACATGATATCCATGCTGAAATTTAAACTTATTCAGGGTTCTTTGGCGTTTTTATACACTAATTGAGTTTCCTAGGCATTTATGTTCATAATTCAAATCTGAACTACAAATACATTCTCAAGTTCACCAAAATGGCTAGAAAAATTGTACATGCATGTGTCCTTGGGTGCATGTTTAATTAGGTCCCATGCTAGGAATGGGAACGAATTACAACCGTACCGGCGTCCTGGCTCGTCCTCCAACATTTGGAACCTCGGATTTTAAATCCCCATAAAATCCAAAACTCACCAAAAAGTGATCAATGGTGGCATAGTGTCACATCATGGCCCATATATGTCGTGGTAAAAACATTGCCAATTTGGGCCAAGCTTCATTACAAACCTCTTACAAACTGGAGCTTCTCTCAAGGAAGCCTGATGGTTCCGATAGGGAAACGTGTTCCCCTTGTGGTGAAACATAGTTGCTCCCTCTTTTCTCCTTGTATTTTCTTCTACGGGCAACATGAAACGACATGATATCCATGCTAAAATTTAAACCTATTCAGTGTTCGTTTGGCCTTTTTATAGACTAATTGAGTTTCCTAGGCATTTAATGTCCATCATTCAAATCTGAAGTACAAATACATGCTCCATTTCACCAAAATGGCTAGAAAAATTATACATGCATGTGTCCTTGGGTGCATGTTTAGGTCCCATGCAAGGAATGGGAACGAATTACAACCTGATCAGCATCTTGGCTCATCCTCAAACATTTGGAATCTCGGTTTTTAAATCCCCATATAAATCCAAAACTCACCAGAAAGTCATTAAAGGTGGCATGGTGTCACGTCATGGCACATATATGTCGTGGTAAAAACATTGCCAATATGGTCCAAGCTTCATTACAAACCTCTTACAAACCGGAGCATGTTGCAAGAACCCTCGTGGTTTCGATAGGGAAACGTGTCCCCTTGTGGGCCAAACGATAATCACTCCCTCTTCTAGCCTCATATTTTTTTTCTACATGCAACACGTACGGAACAACGGGAGATTCGCGTTGAACTTTGAAATTATTCAGGGTTCGTTTGACCCTTTTTATTCATTAATTGAGTTTTCTAGGCATTTAAGTCCATAATTCAAATCCGAACTACAAATACATGCTCCAGTGCACCAAAATGGCTAGAAAAAACATACATGTGTCCTTGGGGTGCATGTTAAGGTCCCATGGAACAAAACGGGAATGAATTCAACCGTCTCACCGTCCTGCCTTGGCCACAACATTGTGAATCTCGGTTTATAAATCTCTGTAAATCCAAAACTCACCAGAAATCATGAAACTTGGCAGGGTGTCACTACATGGTACATATAATTGTCCAATTTGGGCGAAGCTATATTACAAGCCTCTTACAAACTGAAGCTTCTTGCAACCCTCATGGTTTTGGTGGGTGAAACGATAATCGTTGCCTCTTCAAGCCTTGAACTTTGTTTTCTACTGGCAACATAGAATAATAGGAGTGTCGTGCCAAAATTTGAAACTATTTAGGGTTCATTTGGCCATTGTATATATTATACTAATAATTAAGTTTTCTACGCATTTAATGTAGTCCATAATTCAAATTTGAACTACAAGCACATACTCCAGTGAAGCAAAATGGGTGGGAAATCGTACATGTGTCATTGGGTGCATGTTTAGGTCTCATTTAAGGAATGAGAATGAATTACAAACTTGTCTTCGTCCTGAAACATTGAGAATCTTGGTTTTTAAATCCTAGTAAATCAAAAACTCACCCAAAAAACATGAAACTTGGCATGGTTTCATGGCATGGCACATATATGTCGTGGTAAAAAATCGTCCAGTTTGAGAAGAGGCGCACACATTAGTAGCCAACGGAGTCCTTTTTGAAACAAAAAGCTGACACGTTAATATCGCAAACGGTTGTATTATATGAACCATGTCAAAATTTAACCATACTCAATGTTGTGCGTACAACTGTTTGATTAGATGGGACGAGCGTGAGAAGTCCGCCGTGCAGGCTCGACGGGACGCCTGCGAGTAGTCCTCCGTGCAGGCTCGATGGGACGCGTGCATCCTGTCCACCTCGTATGCTGGACGGGACACGTGCGAGCAGCAGGGCCGCCCATGCTCACTGGGAAGCGAGCTCTTTGACCTCCATGCACCAGCCGTCGCCCGCCTCGCTCACAACTTCTCCATTAATGGTTTAATAAAGCGCCCACCTCTGGTGTTTGCTAGTGATCCCATGGCAGCATTTTCTTTGTTCGTGTTTTCAACTCATATTCCAGCCTAATTTAAATTGCCACATAGGGCAACGGAAAATACGATGACAAATAAAATGGCAACGGATAGTACGACGACAAATTTACAATGGCGCAGATAATAATTGTCTTACATATTCCGGATAATTTAAAATGCCACATGTGGCAAAGCCCGTAAGACACGGGGCAAGAGAAGAAGGAAATCGCAGACAACGATCTGGATCGCTACTGTATCTACTCTTCGATGGATCGCCGGGCGATGACATCCCCGAGATCCTTCTTCAGTTCCTCACGACTTTGCCTGAAAGCAGCCACGGATTCCTCCACCTCCTGCTTGCGCTCGATCTGGAGCTTCCTCAAGTCACCCATAAGTTCCTCGACTACCGTTGTCAATCTCATCCCCGAGGCACTGCTCTGCTCATGCAACATCTTCCAGCCGACGACCTCCTCCTGCTTCTCGGTGAGCGCCTTGAGGAGCTTCACATTATCACCCATGAGCTTCTCGACGAGGCTGGTCACCTTGTCAACCGAGGCATCGCTGATCTCGAGCAGCTTCATCAAGCTGCCGACCAGCTCCTGTAGCTTTATAAGGCCAGCGAGAATGTCGTCATCGCTGTCCAAGGACTTCAGAAATGCCAGCTCGTCGCGACCGCCGACGTCGCAAGTGCGCTTGAGAGAGCCCTCGCGTGCCCGTGAGAGCTCGTTCGAGGGCTATGCGGCGCGTCGGAACATCTTTGCTGCGGCTGCTGATACGTCTCCAACGTATCTATAATTTGTAAAGTATTCATGCTGTTATTTTATCATTCTTGGGAGTTTTACAATCATTTTATAGCAACTTTATATCATATTTTGGGACTAACCTATTGACCCAGTGCCCGGTGCCAGTTGCAGCTTTTTGCTTGTTTTTGACATCGCAGGAAATCCATATCAAACAGAGTCCAAACACCGTGTAACTTTTTGGAGATTTTTATGGACCAGAAGGAACCCAATGGGCCTGAGCTATACCTGGATGGTGCCCCGAGGGGGGCACAACCCACTAGGGCGTGCCAGGGCCCCCTGGCGCGCCCAGGTAGTTTGTGTCCACCTCGATGGCCTCCCGCACCCCCTCTTTGCACTATAAATTCCCAAATATTTCGAAACCCTTCGGGGCAGCACTAGATCAGAAGTTCCACCACCGCAAGGTCTCTGTATCCGGGAAAACCAATCTAGACCCTATTCCGGCACCCTGCCGGAGGGGGGGAATCATCTCCGGTGGCCATCTTCATCATCCCGGTGGCCAACCGATGAGGAGGGAGTAGTCCACCCTCGGGGATGAGGGTTTGTACCAGTTGCTTTGTGTTCGATCTCTCTCTCTCTCTCTCGTGATCTATATCATGGGCTTTGTTAATATAGTCGGATCATATGATGTTTCTCCCCTCTATACTCTTGTTATGATGAATTGAATCTTTACCCTTCAAAGTTTTGTCTTTTCAGATTGAATATTCAGAGATGAGAACACATGATATATGTCTTGCAATATGAATACTTGAGGTGACAATGAGGTATCTTATTGATTCACTTGATATGTGTTATGGCATTCAACTCGCGGATTCCCACGGTGATATTGGGGTAATCTTTGCATAGGGGTTGATGCACGTTTTTCTCCGACGGAAACTTTGGGGTCTCTTTATAGTTCTTTGTGTGGATTGAGTATAATGAATATGAACTTGCTTTGGTGTTATTCTCATGCGAACTCTAGGATAGATCAAACGGAAAAAATAGCTTTGTGTTATCTTAGTATGAACTCTTGAATAGATCGAACGGAAAGAATAGCGTTGAGGTGATTTCGTGACCTACAAACAATTCCTATCTTTTGTTCTCCGCTAATAGGAACTCGGGAGAGATTCTTTATTGCACTTTGAGCGATAATCATATGATCCAACTATGTTAGCATTGTTGAGAGGTTGCACTGGGAAAGTACGGACCCTATGCCTCATTTTTAAGCATTGCAACACCGCTTTTGTGCCTGTTTACTATTTGCTACCTTGCTGTTCTTATTTTTTCAGATTACAAAAATATATTTCTACCATCCATATTACACTTTTATCACCATCTCTTCGCCAAACTAGTGCACCTATACAATTTGCCATTGTATTGGGTGTGTTGGGACACAAGAGATTTCTTGTATTTGGTTGCAGGGTCGTTTGTGTGAGACCATCTTCATCCTACACCTCTCATGGATTGATAAACCTTAGGTCATCCACTTGAGGGAAAATTGCTATTGTCCTACAGAACTCTGCGCTTGGAGGCCCAACACGTGTCTACAAGAATAAAATTGCGTAGTAGACATCAAGCTCTTTTCTGGCGTTGTTGCCAGGGAGGTTAGGAAAGAGGCACTCACACCCTGTTAATGAATCTCTTTTCTGGCGGTGTTGTCAAGGAGGTGAGTGCTTGAAGGTATATCTTCAGATCTTCCAATTGAATCTTTTAGTTTCTTGTTTTATCACTAGTTTGGTTTACAAAAAGTAAACTACAAAAAAATGGAATTGAGGTTGCATGACATTATTGATCATATTTATAATATCTTTCTTGGAAATGATGGTTCGTAAAATTGTGCTCAATTGGTAGAAGAAGAACTTAATAAAATGATTGGCATGAATGATGAGCATGATTGCAGTGTTGTTAGTATGAATTCTTTGAATATCCATGATGCTAACGATATGCATAGCCATAAGATTGGGGACGCTATGTTTGATGAAAATGATATTTTTAGTCCCCCAAGTATTGATGAGAATATTTACTATGAGAGAACAAAGTTGCTATCTATGATGATTATGGTGATGACATGAATGCTATAAAGAGTAATGATAACCATGAAACTTGTCATCATGATTTTAATTTTCAATCCCATGATAGTTATTTTGTTGAGTTTGCTCCCACAACTATTCATGAGAATAAATTTGCTTATGTGGAGAGTAGTAAAATTTCTATGCTTGTGGATCATGAAAAGAATGCTTTATGTGATGGATACATTGTTGAATTCATTCATGATGCTACTGAAAATTATTATGAGAGAGGAACATATACTTTTTCATATTGCAATAATATCAAGTTTCTATGTGTTGAAAGTTTTGAAGTTGCACTTGTTTTGCCTTCCTATGCTAGTTGATTATTGCTCACATAAGTTGTTTTCTCACAAAATCCCTATGCATAGGAAGTGGGTTAGGCTTAAATGTGCTAGTCATATGCTTCATGATGCTCTATTTGTGTTTCAATTCTTATCTTTTATGCGAGCATCACTGAACTCATCATGCCTAGCTAAAAGGCATTAAAAAAGTGCTTGTTGGGAGGCAACCCAATACTTTTACCTACTGTTTTTGTATGTTCACATGATTAGGCTACTTTAGTAATCATGTTTTATTGTCTTTGTTTCAATAAAGTGCCAAGTAAAGCCTTTGGGATCATGTTGGGTGATAGTTGATTTGACCTTGCTGAAAAACAGAAACTCTTGCGCTCACGAAAATAGCTCTCATTTTTAACAGAAGGGTGATTTTGAGTTGATTCCTTTTGGGAAAGATTAATATACAAATTTCTCACGTGTTCCAATTCTTTTGATAATTTTTGGAGTAGCAGAAGTATGGTCTGAGCACAGATTACTACAGACTGTTCTGTTTTTGACAGATTCTGTTTTCAATGCATAGTTTGCTTGTTTCCTTGTTTCTGTGTCTTATATTGCTTAATATAAATTGTAGAAATGATATTCTACAGTAGGAATTATGTGGAAACAATTATTAATATTGTATTTTACAGTACCAAACTGAAATGGTTTTCTCTTTATCATACTAACCTATCTCACAAAGTTCTGTTAAGTTTTGTGTGATTGAAGTTTTCAAGTTTTGGGTGAGATATCGGTATGAGGAGAATAAGGAGTGAAAAAACCCTAAGATTGGGGATGCCCAAGGCACCCCAAGTTAATATCCAAGAAATATCTAAGCAACTAAGCCTGGGGATGCCTCGGAAGGCACCCCCTCTTTCGTCTCCAACATTATCGGTAACCTCACTTGGAGCTATGTTTTTATTCGTCACATGATATGTATTTTGCTTGGAGCATCAATTTATTTTGTTAGGATTTTCTTGATGTTATTTAGAATAATGTTTTTCATCTTTTATTTCAATAAAATTGGCAATGATAGCCTTTGCCATGCTTATTTTGCAAGTATAGTTGTTGCTGTTTAAAAACAGAAAGTTTATCGTTGTTGCAAAAATTCCCTAGAAAAATTTTAATGTGATAAATTGATGAGTTTTTTTTGCAAAATAAGCTCTGATAAATTTCCTAAAAGTTTGGTATTTTTCTAATAATTTTTGGAGTTAGGTAAGTATGATGAATCTTGCATTCTTTATAGACTGTACTGTTTTGGCAGATTGCTGTTATGTTTGCATTGTTTGCATATGTTTGCTTGTTTAATAATTCTATTTGAGGATAGGAGTACTAAATATGCAGAGGCATTTCGTACGCAATGTTGAATAATAATTTTAGTAATTTTCTAAGTAGAGAATGATAAGGTTTTGCATTGATTCATACTAACTTATCTCATGAGTCCTGGTTGAGTTTTGTGTGGTTGAAGCTTTTGAGATTTAGGAAAACCATGATATGAGAAGAATTAAGGAGGCACAAAAGCTCAAGATTGGGGATGCCCAAGGCATCCCAAGCTAATATTTCAATAAGTCTCAAGCATCTAAGCTTGGGGATGCCCCGGTAGGCATCCCACCTTTCTTCTTCAACAATTATAGGTTAGTATCGGTTGAGCCTAAGTTCTTGCTTCTTCACATGAGTTGTGATATGCTTGAAATGTCATTCTACTTTCATTTTGCTTTCTATTTTAATAAAATACTTAGATCTGAAATTTTTTGAATAAGAGAGAGTCCTCAAATAGCTACCTATTTACTTAACTACTCGCATGATCTTCACTTATATCTTTTTGGAGTAGTTTGTCATTTACTCTTGTCCTTCACTTATATCCAATAAATTTAATGTCATGAAGTTGAAATTATATCATGCCTAGTGGTAGCTTCACATTGGGTTTAGAAAGTGAAATCTTTTGAGGCTTGACAATCACAATATTGGTCATACAAGCAATTCACGAATAATTAGTACAAGAAAGAGAACTTTCACATGCAAATACACTATCTTGGAAATCTTTTGTGATTGTGAGCCCCCATCAAAATATTGTATGCCAAAATTGTTGACGTTGGACAAGGAAGACAACATAATGATTTATATTTGTTCATATTCATATAGAAGTTATATTGTCATAGATCTTTCAACATGTGGTGCTTGTCCCCTATCTTTGTTATCTAAAAATTCCGCACCAAGTAGAGATAGTACTTGTGCATCCAAAAACCCTTAAATCCAAATCTTGTTTTGAGAGTCCACCATACCTACCTAAGGATTGAGCAAGATCCTTCAAGTAAGTTGTCATCGGTGCAATAAGGCAATAAAAATTGCTTCTAAAAGTGTTAGATCATTTAGTGTAAGAGAAAACTGAGCGTTGTATGTACTTGTGATGGCAAAGAATAAAAGCGACAGACTGCATAATAAAGGTTGCTATCATAAGGGGCAATATAAGGTGACGTTCTTTTGCACTAAGGGATTGAGCATACAAACAAACAAGCGCATGGAAACCTCTGCTTCCCTCTGCGAAGGGCTTATCTTTTACTTTTCAGTATTTACTTTTATGCAAAGAGTCAAAGTTTTTCTCTCTATTCTGTTGGTGTACTAGAGTAGGGGTACCCTAGTATCCCGAACTTGTGCACGGGCAGTCGCAGCGCCCCGCGGCAAGGCTTGTCGGGTGACCGCCAAGGTCCTCCGTGGTTCCTTTGGAGCCATTCAAGAACAAAGTATTCAGGCCAAGGAGACAAGGCCCCGGCAAGAGGAGCTTGCCGGGAAGGCCAACCAAGGCATCTCAAGGAACTTGTCGCGACGCGCCATGCGTCCCGGCAAGGCCCGGTGAGCGACAAGCACCCAGACGCGACAAGACAACAGCCGCGGCAAGGCGCTTGCCGCGGCAGGCGACCACTCTGTACCCACGCTCCAGCACATCCACCAACGTGTCGCCCTGGGGCCTTTCCAGGCGCGCGTGGCGAGAGGCTGTGCAGCCAGCTGTGCGCGGTGGCATGCGACGCTGACAAGATTGCCATCGTGGCAAGCGGTGGCGTCCCTGACGGTCCTTTTTTGCACTGTTTGGGCGACGCAGATGGGCATTTAATGCCTTTATCCCCTGCCGTCAGGGTTAGGTAGGATGCACTGTACGGGTAGCTGTACCAACCACCCCTCCTTTTCCATTTTTACCCTTGTCTACGTTGCCACCTGTCGGTGACCCCTTGTGCGTATAAAAGGAGGCCCATGCGCAACGTAGAGGGGGAGGTTAAAAGCCAAAAAACACTCACGCTCGGTCTCGTTTGCAGCTCGAGTGTACTGTAGCACTCAGCGCTCCCGAGCAAGAACTCAATACAATCAGACAAGCAGCAGTAGGAGTATTATCTCTCCGGAGAGCTCCGAAGCTGGGTAAACTGCTCGTGTGCTTCGCCTCGATCCGCTCTTCATGCGATCTCCGCCCCCCGCCGAACCGAAAGGGGCTCGGTCCGCCGGTCCCATAGGTGTTCGTGGATCAGCTTCCCCGACATCTTTGGCGCGCTAGGTAGGGGGCGTCGAGGTTGTGTGAACCTGATCTGGCGATTCACACGAGCTAGATCTTCATCTTGTTCATCGACATGCCACCGAAGAAGAAGACTTCGGCGGCAGCTGCTCCGTCCACGTCGATCCCACCACCACCGGAGCAAACGAGTGGTGGGGTAGACGCCGGTGGAAGAACGGACATCGACGAGGGAGCTCACGACGCTGCCAGGTCCAAGGACAAGGCTGCGCGGACCTCGGCATCCGTACATGTTCCGCGCCCATCTCAGGAGGCGCAAGACCGACAGTGTCATGGTACTCGCAGTGCCATACATTTGTTGGGCCAAGATCGAGCTGGTGGGTCTCGGGGGGCTCAAGACCAGCATGCACGCCAACATGCTGACACGAGCGAGACACGGTCGCTTGGACGGGATACTGCTCCTTCTAACATAGTTAGAAGTCCGAGCATATCCCGCTCCTCGCACCGTTCGCCACTGCCGCCCACCACTCCAGCGGAAGCTTTGGCGCGAGCTCAACTGCTCCTGGATTACCCTCCAATGGAAGACAAGATCGACGGATGAAGGGCCACCATTCAGAGTCTCATCGGTTTCGCTGACGGCGACACTCCGCGGCAGCCGAGTGCATCGCTGCCACGGTAGGACCGCCAGGCACGAGCCGATGGCGACGAAGCCGGTGGGGGTGCAACTACCATGCACTCTCCACCCCGAAGGCCAAGATCACCAACTCGCCGGATCCACCTCAACAGCGACTCCACCGCATCATCGGATCCACGAGCTCGTCGCGATCAGCGCCAAGTTCTTCACGAACGACAACAAGAAGACGCTCGTACTCGCATCGAGCGTCGAAGAGAAGCGCGACGTCAATCAGACCAGCGCGCTGGGCCCTCTGTCGACATGCATGCGCCAGGGGAACCAGGCGACTTGCCGTACGCGATAGGTTGCCCTGCATTCACTCGTGAGCTGCGGCAAGTCCAGTGGCCCAGCACGAAGAATTTCAAGCCATACGTGCCAGAGAAGTACGACAGCAAGTCGCATCCGTCGGAGTTCCTCGGCATCTACACCATTGCGGTGCAAGCTGCCGGGGGACGAGACAACAAGATCCTTGCCAACTACTTCCCGCTGGTGCTCAAGCCCAATGTCAGATCCTGGCTCATGCACTTGCCGGACAACTCCATATCCTCCTGGGCAGATCTATGCCATCAGTTTGTCGGCGCCTTTACAGGCGGCCACAAGCCTCATGGCCAAGAGAGCGATCTTCATCTGCTTGCCCAGAAGGAAGGAGAGCCCCTGCGCAAGTACATTCAGAGATTCAGCTGCGTACAGCCCAACATCCCAGATGTCCACCCTACCGCGGTAATCAGCGCGTTCCATCAGAACGTGCGAAACCGCAGGATGCAGGAGGAGATGGCGATGTGCAAGATCAGAGACGTTAGTGAGCTATATGCCCTGGCCAACAAGTGTGCACGTGCTGAGGAAGGGAGGAAACTCCTCGGAGAGAATATAGGAGCAGGAGGATCTGATAGTGAGGAGACTGCCCCGGCAAGGAAAAACCGGCGGCGGAACAACAGAAAGAAGAAAGGCAAAGAGGTGCTAGTCATTGAGCAGTCCGGCAAGAAAGCCAAAGCTGGTAGCTCCGGCAAGGAGATTGCCGCGGGCACCAACCACCAGGCTGTGGCGGTCGCCGACAAGCAGGACAGCACCAACAAGAAGTACTGCAAGATCCACCGCACCAAGGGCTATGACCTCCAGAGCTGCAAGAAGGTCGAGCAGCTTGTTGAGCAGCAAAAGGCTGAATACGAGCGACGCGACAAAGAGAAAGCCCAGGAAGGTGCTGGAGGAGCCGGCAAGAAACGCCCCGGCCGGGGAGGACGCCGCGGCAAGGCCAAGCAGCGGCAAGGAGACAGACCTCCCCGCGGCCGCGACAAGGATGAAGATGACGACGACGATGAAGATATGGATGATGACGAGACCGATGAGCAGGAGTTCCAGAAAGCCACAGAGGTCCTGTGCATTGACGATGGTGCTTCTCTGCATACTTCACACCGCCAGCTCAAGCAGTGGGTGCGGGAAGTCAATGCAGCAGAACCACCCATCGAGTCATGCAAGCCTCTGAAATGGTCCAACATGCCTATCATCTTTGATATTGAGGACCACCCTGATCGCATAACTGCGGTCGGGTGCTTGCCGATGTTGGTTTCACCAACTATCCGCAACCTCAAGGTCACTAAGATGCTAGTTGACGGCGGGGCCGGCTTGAACCTGATCTCCTCCGCGGTACTCCAGAAACTCCAGATCCCTGATGGCGAGCTCAAAGAGACCGGCACATTCCAAGGAATCAATCCAGGAAGGAGCAAGCTGAAGGGAAAGATCACGTTGCCAGTGACATTTGGCAGCGAGTTGAACTTCAGGACTGAGAGGGTCACTTTTGACGTTGCTGACTTTCCATTGCCTTACAATGGGATACTCGGCCGTCTAGCACTCGCCAAATTCATGGCAGCCTCTCACTATGCATACAACATGCTGAAGATGCCAGGCCCAATAAGTGTCATCTCTGTCCCTGGCGACAAGAAGGATGCTCTTATCTGCGCCGACAAGATCTACCGGGAAGCAGCAGCCGCAACAGATCGCAAGTCACTTGCCATTGAAGCTCTCGGGGCGAAGAAGAAGACCAAGTCCGGCAAGAGTTCTGATGCCCACTCCGGCAAGCGCACCTCTTTGGAGTGCTGCGCTACCATCGAGGACGCACCATCGAGCTCCACCGGCAAGTGTAAGAAGACAATGGCAGCTCCACCAGAGACCAAGAGGGTGTCCGCCAAGGAGGATGGCACTGGTGGTACCTACACCATCAGTGCCACTCTCGACCCTAAATAGGAAAGCGCGCTTGTTGCTTTCCTGCGGGCGAATGTCGATGTATTTGTGTGGCAACCGTCTGACATCCCCAGTGTTCCCAGGAAAGTAATCAAGCACCATCTTGCCGTCTGTCCTCATGCGCGGCCCGTCAAGCAGAAAGTCAGGAAACAGGCAGTGGAGCACCAAGAATTCATTGCAGAAGAAATCAAGAAATTGGAAGCAGCATGCCTTGTCAGAGGAGTGCTCCATCCTACGTGGTTGGCCAATCCTATAGTCGTACGTAAGGCAAACGGGAAATGGAGGCTTTGTATCGACTTTACAGATGTCAATAAAGCTTGTCCCAAAGACCCATTTCCCTTGCCGCGCATCGACCAGATTGTTGACTCCACGGCCGGATGTGACTTGCTTTCATTTCTTGATGCATACTCAGGATACCATTAGATCTTCATGGCAGAAGAGGATGAGGAGCAGACCGCATTCATCACCCCATGTGGCACATACTGTTTCGTACGGATGCCCTTCGGTTTAAAGAATGCTGGTTCAACATTTGCGAGGGTAGTCCATGACGCTTTTGAGCCGCAAATGCACAGAAATGTGGAAGCCTACATGGATGACATAGTGGTCAAGAGCAAGGACAAGGCAACTCTGATTCAAGATTTAGACGAAACCTTTGCAAATCTGCGCAAGATCAACCTCAAGCTTAACCCCGAGAAGTGTGTGTTTGGAGTCCCTTCCGGCAAGCTTCTCGGGTTCTTCGTGTCTCAGCGGGGAATTGAAGCCAATCCCGACAAGATCAAGGCCATTGAGCAGATTGAAGCACCAAAGCGCGTCAAGGATGTACGAAGGCTTGCCGGTTGCGTAGCTGCTCTCAGCAGGTTTATCTCTAGGTCTGCTGAGCGCGCCCTGCCGTTTTTCAAAATATTGAAAAAGGCAGGTCCAATGAAATGGACTCCAGAGACGGAGACTGCGCTGCAGGACCTGAAGAGATACCTGTCCTCCACTCCAACACTTGTCGCACCTAGGCCACAAGAGAAGTTGCTGCTATATATAGCGGCAACCAATCAAGTGGTTAGTGCTGCATTAGTAGCCGAGAGGGAGGCGGATGATGAGCCAGCAACCACGGCAGATGCATCCAGCGACAAGCAGGAGACTTCACCGGCAAGCTCTGGTCCCGACAAAGATGGATCTGCGCAGGAGCGTGAGAAGATGCAGAAAAGAATGATGCAGCGCCTAGTTTACTTTGTCAGTTCCCTTCTGCAGGGGGCTAGGTCAAGGTACTCTGGTGTGCAGAAATTGCTTTTCGGCCTTCTCATGGCCTCGAGAAAGCTGCTCCATTACTTCCAAGCACATGAGATCACAGTCGTCACTCGTTTTCTGTTGAAGAGGATACTGCAAAATCGAGAAGCAACAGGCAGGATTGTCGAGTGGGCACTGGAACTGTCAAGCTTTGGCCTCAAGTTTGAGAGCACTTCAACTATCCAAAGCAGAGCATTGGCAGAGTTCATAGCAGAATGGACGCCAACACAAGATGAAGAAATTCCAGAGACGAGCATCCCCGTCAAGGAAGCAAGCAAAGAGTGGCTGATGTACTTTGATGGTGCCTTCTCGCTGCAAGGCGCCGGCGCAGGTGTGCTACTTGTTGCACCCACCGGAGAGCACCTCAAGTACGTAGTCCAGATGCACTTTCCCAAGGAGCAAGCAACAAACAATACAACAGAGTATGAAGGCTTGCTTGCCGGTCTCAGGATCGCAGCAGACCTTGGGATCAAGAAGCTCATTGTCAGGGGTGACTCACAGCTTGTCGTCCGCCAAGTAAACAAGAATTATCAGAGTCCGTTGATGGAAGCTTACGTGGATGAAGTGAGGAAGCTAGAAGAGCGCTTTGACGGCCTACAGATGGAACATGTTCCAAGAGCTGAGAACGACATTGCCGATAGTCTGTCAAAGTGCGCCGCGCTTAAGTTACCTGTGGAACCAGGGATCTTTGTGCTCAAGCTGACTCAACCATCTGTAACGCCATCAGTTGGACAGAGCAAGAAGAGGAAGTTGATTTCCGGTGACTATTTTCCGGCAGAGCTCACTGAAGCCGCCGTCAAGAAGGTCCCCAAAATCAACACCAAGGATGCTGAGGAGCAGTCTGCTCCGGCAAGCCTTAGGGTTTGTTCCGTTGAAGCAGACGCTCCCGACAAGTTTTGCTCCGGCAAGCTTGCCGGGGAATGTCAAGCTCCGGCCGAGCCACAGGTTCTCGCCGTAGAAGCGGGTGTTCCCGCAGCAGCAGATGCGCCTTTAGTCCTTGTTGTCGAGCCGCAAGCTCCAGCATGGGCGCAGCAGATTGTCCTTTTCCTTCAGACAGGAGAACTTCCTGAAGAGCAAGAAGAAGCGGAAAGAGTAGCCCGGCAGTCAAGTATGTACCATTTTGTCGATGACACACTGTACAGAAGAAGACTCAACGGTGTGAAATTGAAGTGTATTCACCAGGAAGACGGACAAAAGCTGTTGGCAGAGATACAAGGAGGCATATGTGGTCACCACATTGGCGCTAGAGCACTTGCCGGCAAAGCGTTCCGGCAAGGTTTCTTTTGGCCGACAGCCCTCCAGGATGCAACTGCACAAGTAACCAAGTGTGAAGCGTGCCAGTTCCATTCCAAGCAGATACACCAGCCAGCTCAAGCTCTCCAGATGATCCCTTTATCCTGGCCATTTTCGGTCTGGGGGCTCGATATCCTCGGCCCTTTTCCCCGAGCTGTCGGGGGCTTTGAATACTTGTACGTTGCAATCGACAAGTTCACAAAGTGGCCGGAAGTGGAACCAGTGAGGAAGGTGACAGCACAGTCAGCAGTCAAGTTCTTCAGGTCGATTGTTTGCCGCTTCGGGATCCCTAACAGGATCATCACCGACAATGGCACGCAATTCACGAGTCGCACCTTCATGCAGTACGTCCAAGATCTTGGCACCAAGGTCTGCTTCGCTTCTGTTGCTCATCCGAGAAGCAACGGTCAAGCGGAGAGGGCAAATGCTGAAATGCTGCGCGGACTCAAGACCAGGACTTTTGACAGGCTGCACAAGTGCAGAAAGAACTGGATCGAGGAGCTGCCGGTGGTTCTTTGGTCGATCAGGACGACACCAAATCGAGCCACTGGCCAGACACCTTTCGCTCTAGTCTATGGAGCAGAGGCAGTTCTCCCCACGGAACTCGTATACGGGTCAGCTCGAGTGCTCGCTTATGATGAGCTTGAGCAAGAGCAGCTGCGGCAAGATGACGCGCTGCTCCTTGAGGAGGACCGTCTTCAGGCTGCTGTACGAGCTGCTCGATACCAGCAAGCTTTGCGCCGCTACCATAGCCGCAAAGTTAATGCCAGAAGTTTCGAGGAAGGCGGCCTTGTTCTTCGGCGCGTTCAGTCCGCCAAGAATTCCAACAAGTTGACGCCAAAGTGGGAAGGCCCTTACCGGGTGAAACGAGTCACTAGGCCTGGCGCTGTCCGCCTTGAGACCGAAGATGGCACTCCGGTGAGCAACTCCTGGAACATTGAGCATCTTCATAAGTTTTACCCGTGAGGCGCGGTTGCCGGAACCTGTTCCGGCAACCACCTTTTGTACAAGTCTTGCCGATGTTGCATGTAATCCTTTGTACAAAGCCGGGCGCAGACCCCGTGCATAAGTAAAGCTCATGTGCTCCGCACATCTTGTCAATTTCGTTGCTTTCTATTTTTTGCATGCGTTATCTGACACTTTGTGCAGCACCTATCCCCGGTAAGCAATAACGTGCCGTAAGGTTCCATATCTTTATTTTCTCTTCTTTCTTCTTCTCAAAAAGGAAAGGAAGATTCCCTCGCCCACAAGTTTGCCGGGGGGAAAGGAGAAGATAATGGTGTGGACCAGGCATCGTTCAAGCAAGTTTCGCCTTACCAGAGAGCAAGCGACAGAAAAGCTAAGTTGCCAAAGTTTGAGCAATCAGTTTTTAAATTTTTTAAGTTATCTTCCTCGAACGACCGTGCTTTGTATGGAAAACCTGTGCGCGGAGGAACCAACTCGTAGCTAGTTGCGCCCTTACTTTGTTTCGAGTCCGCTCAACAACTTAAGTGAGCTGCGACTAGTTGCGACAAGGTTTCTTGTCGGAAGCAGCACCGCCAGCAGGCTGCTGACATCCCGCACTCAGTGCTCGCGGCTCAGGTGCCTGCGCCGACAAGTTCCCTAAAAGCGTAGGGCAAAAACATACAAAGGAAGGAATCAAGTAAAGGAAATAACACAGCAATCTCTACTCAAAATAGAGTTATATTACAAGATAACTTGTCACAGCTCTAACAGATTGTTCTCATGACATGATCAGCAGCGACAAGGAAAAAGAGAAAACGGGCGGCCTAATCTACGCGATCGCCCTCAACCCTCTTGATCTCGCTCACCTTGTCCACAATGGGTGCGACAAGGGCCTTGAGCGCTTCCAGATCAGCATCCGGCGGCAGGGACCTGAGGACGTTGGTGAGGTTGAGGCCTGGGTTGCGGAAGGCCACCTTCACCAGCACCTTCTGAAGAACTCCCGCGCAGATCTTGCGCGACTCGTCGGCCAGCTGCTTTGGGATCTTCTCCCGGAGTCGCTGGAGGGCCGTCGCCACGCCTTTGAAGAACAAGCTGAGCTTGGCGCTGGGTTGGAGGTGCTCATCGGAGGAGTACCCGAGATCCTCCATCCCCAGCTGCGCCAGCTCCCCGTCGATGGCTGTGGCAACATTCACCAGACCCTCGGTCCAGTGCTCCACAGTCTCCC
Source organism: Triticum dicoccoides (assembly GCF_002162155.2). Classification (NCBI taxonomy): domain Eukaryota; kingdom Viridiplantae; phylum Streptophyta; class Magnoliopsida; order Poales; family Poaceae; genus Triticum; species Triticum dicoccoides. Next base: position 438,728,932 of record NC_041385.1, read on the forward strand.
TAAAAGTATCTTGGGCGGCAGCAGCACTCGCCAGCAGCACCTCGTCGGCCTTGATCTTCTCCAACAATGCCACCTCCCGCTCCCTGGCGCCGTCCAGCGTCTGAGTCAAAGTAGCCAGCTTCAACTCGAGATCTACATTGGAATCCTTGGCGGCGCTGAGCTCCTTGCTCCTCTCAGCGAGAAGACCCTGCAGCTCACCATGAGCGGCAGCGTCCTTCTCGCGCTCACACTTGAGCGCGGCAAGCTCCTCACCGCTCGCCCTGAGATCGGCTTCCAGCTGCGCCACCTTCGTCTCCAGCTCCTTCTTGGCGGCCTCGGCAGCTGAGGCAGCATTCCTTGCCTCCTTGAGAGCCCCGCCAATTGCTTGCTCGCGCACGGCAAGCTCCTCCTCGTGGCTGTCAAGGTTCACCTTCCACTGCGCCAACTCACCTTCCTGCGTAGACAGCTTCTCGGCGGCGAGCCGCTGTTGCTCTTCAACTTCAGCCTTCGCGAGGAGGAAGGCTTTACGCTCCTCGAGAAGTTGCTCCCGCTCCTTCGCCAGGGACCAGAGGGCTTCCTGCCTGAGACCCCGGAGCTCCTCCGCGCGCTTCTCGATGTCCACTCCCGCCTTCGCGACAAGTGCTTCTCGGGATGCCAGCTTGGCTTGTCGGGCGCGGTAGAGCGACAGCAGCTTCTGCAGCATCCGCTCCTCCTCAGGCTCGTCGCTGCTGCTGCTTGGCGCGTCGACCAACGTCAGCCCAGCGGAGGCGAGCACCTCTCCATCCAGAATCTCTCCTTCGACCCGCGCCCTGGAGCTTGACGCCCAGGGGAGCTTGATGAAGATGCCATCACCGGCCTTCAAGTAGGCACCGGGCTGGGGCTCTTCGGAGCCTGGCTCTGCAGCAGCGGCAGAGGGATCGGCGGTCGGCGCAGCGCCTGGCTCTCCTGCGGCCTGGGGGCCGTCAGTGCGATCGCCGGATCCCTCGCCAGCTTCTGCGGCGGCAGCCTTGGCAGCCTCTTCGCCGGCGGGATCATCAGCGCCGGCTTCTCCTTCGGTGGCAACGGCGTCGTCGGTGTCGCCGCGCACGCCCTCCTCGCCGGCGACCTCGGTTTCCATAGGCTCCGTGGCAGGTGGATCTGACGAACGGAAAAGGGAGAGGAGTCAAGAAAATATGCAAAAAAGAAAATCAGAAGAAGAAGAACCAAAGGGAAGTTTTCAAGCAAGTGGCTTACCTGTACTAGGACCTGTAGTCGTGGTCTCAACCACCGGAGGGTCGCCGGCGCTGTCCCTTGCCGGAGAATTCTTCCTTGCCGGAGAACGCTCTCTTGCCGGGGAATCCTCCCTTGGCGGTGTAGTCGAAGCAGATGGCACTTCGGGAGCGGCTTCTGGGCACTCCTGGTGAGGCTGCTCTGCTCCTGCACAAATCAGCAGTCAGATATCAGCAAAGAAAGAGCACCCATGCGCACCAAATAGTAGGAAGTAAACCATATACTTACGCTGGGGGTTGCGCTGGGGGCTGCTTTGGGGAATAGTTGCCGGCTCCGGCAAGGTGGTCTCGGACATGTCCCCTGCCGTCGCAATGGGATCATCCTCGATGACAATCACCGGGGCCTTGGCTCTCTTTGCCGCTCTCTGGGCTAGCGTCCTGAAAAGGAATAGGTTCAGAGTGAAGCAAATCAGATACAAGACAAAACAACAAATTGAAGAACTACAAGAACAGCAAAGAATCTTACTCTTCTTCTTCCTCGTCGGAGCTGAGCGCGGAGAGATCGAAGTCCGGCTCGCCTCCGGTGCGACGAGGCGGAGGAGTAGGTTCCCTTGCCCGCTTGGCAGGGGCAGTAGTGGTTGACCGGGAAGACCCCGCCCCAGTTGCCGCAGCGGCGTGAGGCGCTCCCGCGGCAACAGAGCTTGCCGCGGTAGAGCGTGTCGCGCGGCACGGCGGCTGTTGACTCGTTTGCCACCCCGCTACTTCCCCGGCCTTGTGGAGATGCCTTCTTGATGGAGCTGGGGGCTCCACTTGCGGCAAGCTGTCCGTAGGTTCGAGTCCGACAAGCTCTCCCTCGCCGGGCTCGCTCAACTCAGCTTCAGGCCCGGCAAGCTCTTCCTCGCCAGCGAACTCCTCTCGCTCGACAAGGCTTGCCGCCTCTGCTGCCTTTGCGTCCTCCACGGTGAATCCAAACTCGCCCGCGGCAGCGGCTGCTGCCGCCTCTTCCAGCCTGGTGGCGATGCGCTGCATCTCATCATCGGTGGTGTCGCGGGTGAGGCTCTTCTGTTCGTCGGCGCGGATCGGCACTTCTACCAAGCCGTCAAAGAAATCCCGCACGACGTCGTCTGCAAGCTCTTGCCAAGTTGGAACAATCCCATGCGAGTCGCACAGCGGCATCATTGTGTGGATGCGGTCGAGCGAGGAGTTGTTGCACAATGGAATGACACCCCTCGGCAACATGAATGGATGTTGAGGATCGCGCTTGAACAGCTCCAGGAGCATCGCGTCCAGCTCCAGGACGGTGAAGTTGAAGTTGAGGCCCGGGCGCAGCCTCATGATATCCGCCGAGTTCTGGAACTCCCAGGCGGGTCTCCTCCTCTCTTGTAGGGGGGCAATGCGGCGGCGAAGAAAATCTGCGCCAACGGCGCCTACAGTGAGCCCGGCAAGCCTGAGGCGAAGGATCCGGGTGACGGCAATCTTCAGCCTGTCGTCTTCCGGGGCCACGTTGCTCCAATCATTGCCACGCACTATTGGGGCTTGGCGCAGGGCAGTAAATGGCTGCGGGTTCTCCTCGACAATCCAGCGCCACTCTGCTCTCCATTCCTCCCACTTGCTGCGGAGCTCTCCCTCCAGATAAGCTTCCTTCTTGCCGACTCTCGAGATCCAGGCGATCCCGTCGGCAAGAGGCTCTCCTCTCTCGACTCGGGGCATAAAGAAGTAGCGGAAAAGGGCTACGTTTGGATGGACTCCGACAAAGTTTTTGCAGAGATGTGCGAAAATTGCCATGGTCAGAACGGCGTTGGGGGTGAAGTCAAGGAGGCGGAACCCGTAGGTGTTCATGATGTCACAGAAGAATTCAGAGAAGGGCGGGCAGAGCCCGCAGTAGAAGAACAGCGCGAAGAAGGGGTACCCGTTTGGAGCTAGTTCCGAAGCAGCGGCCGGGAGTACCTTCGTGCGCAGATGCGCTCGCATCTCCATCGACCAGAAAAGGTAGTAGTACTCCCTCAGCTCCTTCGCGCCAAGCTGAGGGGGGAAGATGGCCCGCTCCTTTCGCAGCACCTCGAGCCGCTGCGCCTCGACAGATTTCACGCCCTTCCCCTTGTAGGCTTTCGGAGCCATGGCGGAGGTGGTGGGGGAGATCGATGACGTTGGTGGTGCTGGTGGCAATGGGGAGCGGAGCGCTGCTCTTTTTCAGCTTCGGGAAGAAGGGGGGAGCGACGGAGATTTCTGAAGTTGGAGTAACAACCGGCGAGATGGGCAAACTGCCCCTGTTTCCCCTGCTTATAAAGAGGGAGGGGGCGGACATTTCGTCCTTCCGAATAAAGAAACCACCCACGATCTCTCCCACGACGCCGCATTCGACGCGTGCCGTTGGGGGAGGGCACGGTGGATACGGAGTAAGATACGGCGTAACCCAGGCCGCGTGTGCTCGTGCCCTGTTTTGGGCCTGGCCCAACAGCGCTCGGCACCGTGTGTGGCCCAGGCCCGGGGGCTCCTGTCGGTGTACTAGAGTAGGGGTACCCTAGTATCCCGAACTTGTGCACGGGCAGTCGCAGCGCCCCGCGGCAAGGCTTGCCGGGTGACCGCCAAGGTCCTCCGTGGTTCCTTTGGAGCCATTCAAGAACAAAGTATTCAGGCCAAGGAGACAAGGCCCCGGCAAGAGGAGCTTGCTGGGAAGGCCAACCAAGGCATCTCAAGGAACTTGCCGCGACGCGCCATGCGTCCCGGCAAGGCCCGGTGAGCGACAAGCACCCAGACGCGACAAGACAACGGCCGCGGCAAGGCGCTTGCCGCGGCAGGCGACCACTCTGTACCCACGCTCCAGCACATCCACCAACGTGTCGTCCTGGGGCCTTTCCAGGCGCGCGTGGCGAGAGGCTGTGCAGCCAGCGGTGCGTGGTGGCATGCGACGCTGACAAGATTGCCATCGTGGCAAGCGGTGGCGTCCCTGACGGTCCTTTTTTGCACTGTTTGGGCGACGCAGACGGGCATTTAATGCCTTTGTCCCCTGCCGTCAGGGTTAGGTAGGATGCACTGTACGGGTAGCTGTACCAACCACCCCTCCTTTTCCATTTTTACCCTTGTCTACGTTGCCACCTGTCGGTGACCCCTTGTGCGTATAAAAGGAGGCCCATGCGCAACGTAGAGGGGGGGGTTAAAAACCAAAAAACACTCACGCTCGGTCTCGTTAGCAGCTCGAGTGTACTGTAGCACTCAGCACTCCCGAGCAAGAACTCAATACAATCAGACAAGCAGCAGTAGGAGTATTATCTCTCCGGAGAGCTCCGAAGCTGGGTAAACTGCTCGTGTGCTTCGCCTTGATCCGCTCTTCGTGCGATCTCCGCCCCCTGCCGAACCGAAAGGGGCTCGGTCCGCCGGTCCCATAGGTGTTCGTGGATCAGCTTCCCCGACATATTCCTTTTTATTTTTCTCCTTTGGCAAGCATCATGTGGTGAGGAAAGATCTAGGCACATATGTCCAGTTGAATATGGGTAGCATGAGTTATTATTGTTGACATCACCCAAAGGTGAATACGTTGGGAAGCGAAATTATAAGCCCCTATCTTTCTATGTGTCCGGTTGAAACGCTTTGCTCATGTGTATGCGGTGAGTGTTAGCAATCATAGAAGACTATAAGATGGTTGAGTATGTGGAGCTCTTACTTATACTCTATTGAATATGTTGAATTGCAATTGCTTGGTGTCTGAGAACATAGGTTGTTGAGTTTCAAGAGATCATTGTTCGAACCTTAACATGTCAATTGGTTGCTACTATAACATGAGAAGTTTTATAAGAAGGAATTGTTGTTATGATGCTAGGAAAAGTGATTGTATTTATCATTGATCAAACTCATGCACTTTGCTAGCATTCACAATTCATAAATTATTTCTTTTATCATTTACCTACTTGAGGAAGAGCAGGAATTAAGCTTGGGGATGCTGATACGTCTCCAACGTATCTATAATTTATGAAGTATTCATGCTATTATTTTATCATTCTTGGGTGTTTTACAATCATTTTATAGCAACTTTATATCATTTTTTAGGACTAACCTATTGACCCAGTGCCCAGTGCCCAGTGCCACTTGCTGTTTTTTTGCTTGTTTTTTACATTGTAGGAAATCAATATCAAACGGAGTCCAAACACCGTGTAACTTTTTGGAGATTTTAATGGACCAGAAGGAACCCAAATGGACTTAGTTGCACCTGGAGGGTGCCCCGAGGGGGGCACAACCCACTCTTTGCACTATAAATTCCCAAATATTCTGAAACCCTTTGGGGCAACCTTAGATCAGAAGTTCCGCCGCTGCAAGGTCTCTGTATCTGCGAAAACCAATCTAGGCCCCGTTCCGGCACCCTGCCGGAGTGGGGAATCATCTCCAGTGGCCATCTTCATCATCCCGGCGGCCACCACGATGAGGAGGGAGTAGTCCACCCTCGGGGCCGAGGGTTTGTACCAGTAGCTATGTGTTTGATCTCTCTCTCTCTCTCTCTCTCTCTCTCGTGATCTATATCATGGGCTTCTTTAATATAGTCGGATCATATGATGTTTCTCCCCTTTATACTCTTGTTATGATGAATTGAATCTTTACCCTTCAAAATTTTGTCTTGTCAGATTGAATATTCAGAGATGAGAACACATGATATATGTCTTGCAATATGAATACTTGAGGTGACAATGAGGTGTCTTATTGATTCACTTGATATGTGTTATGGCATTCAACTAACGGATTCCCGTGGTGATATTGGGGTAATCTTTGCATAGGGGTTGATGCACTTTTTCTCCAACGGAAACTTTGGGGTCTCTTTATAGTTCTTTGTGTGGATTGAGTATTATGAATATAAATTTGCTTTGGTGTTATTCTAGTACGAACTCTAGGATAGATCGAACGGAAAAAATAGCTTTGTGTTATTTTAATACAAACTCTTGAATAGATCGAACGGAAGGAATAGCTTTGAGGTGGTTTCGTGACCTACAAACAATTCCTATCTTTCGTTCTCCGCTAATAGGAACTCGGGAGTGATTCTTTATTGCACTTTGAGGGATAATCATATGATCCAACTATGTTAGCATTGTTGAGAGGTTGCACTAGCGAAAGTACGGACCCTAGGCCTCATTTTTAAGCATTGCAACACCGTTTTTGTGCCTGTTTACTATTTTCTACCTTGCTGTTTTTATTTATTAAGATTATAAAAATATATTTCTACCATCCATATTACACTTTTATCACCATCTCTTTGCTGAACTAGTGCACCTATACAATTTGCCTTTGTATTGGGTGTGTTGGGGACACAAGGGATTTCTTGTATTTGGTTGCAGGGTCGTTTGAGAGAGACCATCTTCATCCTACACCTCTCGCGGATTGATAAACCTTAGGTCATCAACTTGAGGGAAAATTGCTACTGTCCTATGAAACTCTGCGCTTGGAGGCCCAACACATGTCTACAAGAATAAAGTTGCATAGTAGACATCAGCTGCGGCTGCCGCTTCGCGGCGGGAGCTCTCTAGTGCTTCCGTGGCCTTGGTCTTTGCTGCCTGGTTATATGCCCACTAGAAACTCCTCCTACCGGTCATGGCGGAACGACTAGACAAGAAAGACCAGTTTTGTGGGTGATGGGGTGAGGAACTATTAAGTAATTTTCGAGTGGGTAGTTTTTTTAGCCTGGTGCTAAGTGTGAACACACACTAGTTTGATCGGTGTGAACAGACCTGCAATTACTTATTGCGTTGTAATCTGCAATGTAACGAGAAACAAAGTCAAAAGTTATTTATGGTTTTGGGCCTAAAAATCCCCGTTTCTGTTGTTCTGCCTCATCGCAAACAGTTCTTTTCGATCAGTTGTATGCCACACATCAGAAGCCCGAAACATGGGCCCTTGTTCTCGGATGTACGTGTACGTGTCTGCCCACTATCACACACGGTCATGATATCACCATCGTGTCGTATGGATGCATCGTCGCATCTCCCACGGGGTGCCAGAAGGTTGACCATGTGGTTGCTCGCGTGGCATCCCTGCGCGCGCTTTGCTCGCCGTTGAGGCAAATTTACAATGGCAACAGTTAATAATTATCTTACATATTCAGGATAATTTAAAATGCCACATGCGGCAAGGCACAAAACACTCACGACCTACTTATGCATACAATTATAATAAAATATAGGCTAAAAAGCTGAGCCGGCGGCCTTCTGACCACGGTCTTCTCGGACTCCATGATTAGCATATCAGCCTTGCGGCTGTTCATTATGTGTACCTTACTAATCATCGCACACAAGTACTTGTAGACGCATCGTGTGCGATACTCCTAGCCACCGCTAGCAACTAGTTTGCATTTTTCAAAGTTTTTTATACGAACAGAATCGCACACGAACTTACTATAGTAACCGTATGTGTTATAATTTCTCATTGCAAACAGTTCATTCGAGTGGGCTGTTTGCTGCGTATCACACACATCTAGTTTACACGAATCGTTTGTGTTCTTTTGGCTGATCGCAAATGCTGCATATCACACACATCTTGTTAAGATCAACCATTTCGATTCTCTTGCCTAATCGAAAACAGTTTTCCGAGTGAACCGTATGTTGTATATCACACGCACCTTGATCTGGCTGACCGTTTCTGTTGCATTCCCTAATAGCACACAGTTCATCGGAGCAAACTATATGTTGTATATGGCACACACATTGATATGGCTGCCCATTGTTCTTCCTCATCGCAAACAGTTCTGCTGGATCAACCGTATGGCCAGCATCGCACACGCAAGTAAAATCTGAACCGTGTTTGATTCTCCACCATCGCAAACGTTTTTCACCTTTTTGATAGTTTTTTACACCACCGTTTGCGATTATTGCATCGCACACAGTTTCGTCGAAGGATCTCTGATCATAGTGTCACGTTAGCAGCATCCTGCAGTAGTGATGCTACATCTCAAAGTTTGAATAAGTCACTTTCGGACTCTCCAGGTGAGGAGCACTCGGAGCCATCGATCCGTCAAGGGCTTAACTTCCAAAACCTATTAACTCCTTTCGGTCAGACCAACTCATTCCTACTCGGTCTCACTGAAATCATTAAGTTGATCTAGGTTTTTATCTCGGTGCAACCGATTAGAACTATTCGGTCAGACCGAGTTGCAGCAACTGCTAGCAGTTTTGCATCTCAGTGCCAGCGAGTCGTTCCACTCGGTCACACCGACAACGCCTGTGTATATATTCCCCATGTACCCATACGGTTGAAAATCACTTCAAACCGCACGAGCTCGCGCCCCAACACTGCAGACCTTGGTCTCCGGATTGTCGCTGTCGTTGTCGGTGCCAAAACTGGCGGATCTCGGGTAGGGGGTCCCAACTATGCGTCAAGGCCGATGGTAACAAGAAGTAAGGGACACAGGTGTTTACCCAGGTTCGGGCCCTCTCGATGGAGGTAAAACCCTACTTCCTACTTGATTAATATTGATGATATGGGTAGTACAAGAGTAGATCTACCACGAGATCGTAGAGGCTAAACCCTAGGAGCTAGCCTATGATGGTATGAATGTAAGTGTGATCGGCCTTCTAAGGACCAACCTCTCCGGTTTATATAGACAACGGAGAGGGATATGGTTTACATGGAGTCGGTTACAAGGAAGGAAATATAATATCCGGATCGCCAAGCTTGCCTTCCACGCCAAGGAAAGTCCCATTCGGACACGGGCTGAAGTCTTGAGTCTTGTATCTTCACGCTTCAATAGTCCGGACGTTGTACACAGTCCAGCTTTCTGGATACCCCCTTATCCAGGACTCCCTCAGTTGTCGCTAGTGACCTTCTGCCGATGGTCTGTGCCGTCATCAATGGAACCATCACCACCGTTGCTGCCATAGCAAGTCTGTCGCCAAGTTAGGGTACGGATTTGACCCTTTGTGCTTTCCATTGCTCTGATTCTTGCACAAAGTACATTGCCATTATTCTTCCCATGTATGATATCAATCTATCCACCAAACGAATTCCTTAGAATAGATTTGATGCAAAGACTTAGGGTTAGGTTTCCGTTGAACCCATCTTGAACCGACCGATGTGAGGATCTCGGTCACACCAATTGGCCCTGGCCATTGCACAAGTACAACTCGGTCTGACCGAAGTGTACTGATCGATGAGACCGAAATCACTTTCTCTGTGAAACCCTAGCATCTCGGAGTCACTGAACTGCATTTTGGTCTGACTGAAACTACATATTTAGAATCTCTGTGTGCTTCGGTGTCACCGAGTTTGTCAAATCAGTAGCTCCGAAATGCTTTCTGCAAAAAACTAAAGTTAATTTTTTGTCTCAATATTTTTGCAAAACAAGTTGTGTTTTGTGATGCTCATCTACTTTATCTACACCCAACTATTCACAGGGTCAGTTGCAGCAATGTCAAAGGGCAGTGATAGTCAGAACAGATCTGAAGAGTAGCTCAACCTTAGTGAGGGCACTAGTCCCTCTAGTAGCTATGATGATGGAAGCAGAAGCACTCCCAGCAACTTGCCTAAGGCATCTACTAGGAAAAGTAAGAAAAGAACATATGAATCTTAGGATGAAGATTTTCTTGTTGTGGAGGAAGTGACCTCCAAGAAGAAAGTACTCAAGAAGGAGTATGATGCTGTTGCTGCCACAAAGCCTGGACTGCAGAAGAAAGCTCCTACAGAGAGAGCTCCCATGTCAAAAGCCAGAGCCTCAACTCAAGAAACCATGGAGTTCACACTTGAACCAAGAGAGGAAGAGGCTGCTGGTGGAAAGAAGGGGAAGGAAAGGGTCAGACAGACTATTGCGAGAGTCATTGGTAGACCTTCTATGATGAGAGATTCTGATGAAGAAGAGGAGGAGGAAGAGCCTGTTGCACCTCCTGCCAAGAACCAAAAGCTGATGGGGGGTGCTATCAGGACTGGGGCTGCTCCATCTAAGCCTAAGTATGCCCACAAGTCTTCAGCTCAAGCTCAAGCTCCCAAGACAACTACACCAAAGATATCAACAAGGAATATTTCTGCTGCTGAAAAGAACAAGGCCCCAGTGCCTGAAGCTCAAGAAGAAGAAGAGCCACTAGTGCTCAGAAAGCTCAAGCCCATGATCCCAGATCATAATGATGATCATCCTGTAGCAGAGAACATGAAATTGAGGAAGGATGTTGGTCTGAGACTATGGAGACAGACATATCCCTATGCCACCAGGAGAAGAACTGTTGTAGACTATCGCTTTCACACCAAGGAACATCATGACTTCTATGAGACTGTCCTATTGGACGAGAAGCCCATTGTGTGATATGAAATGTCTAGATTGGAAGTACATTGATGACAATGAAGACCATTTCCCAAGTGTATGAGAGCTTCAGAATGAACGGAGTAGATACATTTGTTTGTTAGAAGTTGACAAATTGGAATGGTGAGATGATCATGCAATTCAATTCCACTGTTCACTTCTATCCTGATGGAAAGATTGTGTGGGTGATAGAAGGAACAAGATATCAGTCAACAATCTCAGAATGGGCCAAGTTGATCAATGCCCCCGAGGAAGAGGAGAATGTCATTGATGTGTATGCTAAGCCTAGGAAGGATGACAACTCCATGGCTAACATGTACAAGCCAATTCCTGATAAAGCCTTGAAGACTCACAAGCTTGGATCTATATACTACCTGCTTGCTGACTTGACCACAATAAACACTATATTGAGGCACACTCTATTGCCCAAGTCAGGAGATCATAGAATGATCCGTAGTCACTCCATCAACCTGCTTCACTTGTTTAATGTTCCATATAAATTCAAGATGATGAGTCTGATTGTAGAGATTATGAAGAGAACAGGTGCAAACCAGAAAAGATCTTGTGGATATGCCCCTCACATTCAAACTTTGATCAACTCTAAGATGGGAACTGGGACATATCTACTAGACAGTGAGCATCTATCCCTAAGGCCAGACTTTGAGGGCAACAAGGTTTTCATGGATGCTTCCCATCCTACTTATGCTGAAGCCTAGGAGAAGATAGAGAGAGCAAAGGCTGCCAAAGCAGCAAAGGCAGCAAGTGCACCAAATGCTTCCATAGTGCTACTCAAGACCAATCAAGATCAGCTCAGTTATCTACTTGAGGCTACCGTGAGAATTGAGAAGAGCTTGGCTACTTTGACTCAAAATCAGGAAAGTCTTGAGAGAATCATTGAGACTAAATTCCATGACCTAGATGTGAAGGTCATTGAGATTCAAACAATTGTGGAGAAGCTCCAAGAGGATGCTGAGGACAGGGAGGATAGACCAACTACAGACACTTTCTAGAGAGTGCCAAGGGCACAAAGGTCATCAGTAGTGCTAGTTGTCAGAGACTCCAGGACTACCACTTCAGCACCTGCAGCAACTCCCACGGTTGTACCTCCAGTGTCAACCCATCCAGCTCCATAGACTTCTACCTAAGCATTTGCAGATGCCCTCCTCTCCACGCCATCTATGCACACCGGAGCGACAAGCTAGAAGACCCCTTCAGGAGCTCTCGGAGATCATGCCTAGAGTGCCGTATAGCACTATATGCTTTCAAACTTTTTGGTAACTTGTTTCCAAAGGGGGAGAAAGAGTATAAACCATAGGCATTGAGAGAGAGAGAGAGTGCCTTGCTTTTTTGTTGGTTTCATTTGCCACTCTTGCTACTTTGATCGTTTGGTCATTTGATTCCTATGCTACAATTTGTGTTATACTCGTGAGATACTTATGTGATCATGTGTTTGATCACACTATGCTTAATGTGTGCTTCCATGTTTATATCCATGACTATTTATGTATGATCAATCACTTGTACTCTTGGTGATGAGCGCATGTTTTCTAACTCTTATCATTTTGAGCGCTCCACCAAGATGTATGTGATGGAAGAGTGACCCATGATCCTAATCGATTGTGCATTTGCATTCAAAAGCAAATTTCAAATAATGCACAAATTTAGGGGGAGCTCTTGCTTATCACATACTTCTCAAAGCGACGATGTATTTCATTCATATTATCATTTGTCGAAGCTTTGATCTATATGTTGTCATCAATTACCAAAAAGGGGGAGATTGTAAGTGCAACTAATCCCCAGGCGATTTTGGTAATTCATAACAACATATAGCTCATTGAACTAATATCCATTCAAGTTTAATATTTTAGAAAGTTCAATGAATGGCATGGCATGGACTAGAGATGTGGACCCCTCAAAATGCTAAGGACACATATTGGCAAAAGTTCAAGACTCTTCATTTTTATATTTTAATGATCGAATATCACACTGAGTCCATAGGAAAGCCAATACTATCAAAAGGGGATGAGGTGTTGCTTAATGGTCTACTTGCTCAAAGTGCTTAGTGATATTGCTCCAAAACCCTCAACCACTTTCTCATTTCCAACTATGTCCAAAACTCAAAGTCAAACTCGGCCCCACCAAAATGATCCATCACCGAGTTCATTTGACATAGCCACTGTCAGAAACACTAACACTTCGGTCACTCCAATACGGATCTCGGTCTCACCGAGATGGCCTTGCAAACTCTCTATTTCCCTTTATAACATATTGGTCTCACCGAAATGAGCGATCGGTCACCGAGTTTGCTTGACCAACTCTCCGTTTTCTCTTTGCTAAAATCAGTCTCACCGAGTTCAAGCAATTGGCTTCACCGAGATGAGGTTTTTGCCCTAGCCCTAGCACGTCGGTCCCACAGAGATTCCTAATGTTCACATTTTGAACTAAATCGGTCTCATTAAGTTCTTCTATTCAGTCTAACCGAGTTGGGTCAAATGTGTGTAACGGTTGGATTTTGTGTGAAGGCTATATATACCCCTCCACCCCTTTCTCCATATGAGAGAGAGCCATCAGAACGTTCCTACACTTCCACTACTCATTTTCTGAGAGAGAACCACCTACTCATGTATTGAGACCAAGATATACTAATCCTACCACAAGAATCTTGATCTCTAGCGTTCCTCAAGTTGCTTTCCACTCAAATCATCTTTACACCATAGCCAAATCTATGAGAGAGAGTTGAGTGTTGGGGAGACTATAATTTGAAGCACAAGAGCAATGAGTTCATCATCAACATAACATCTATTACCTTTTGGAGAGTAGTGTCTCCTAGATTGGTTAGGTGTCGCTTGGGAGCCTCCGACAAGATTGTGGAGTCGAACCAAGAAGTTTGTACGAGCAAGGAGATCGCCTACTTCATGAAGATCTACCCGAGTGAGGCAAGTTCTTCGTGGCGATGGCCATGGTGGGATAGACAAGGTTGCTTCTTCATGGACCCTTCATGGGTGGGGCCCCCCGTGGACTCGCGCAACCGTTACCCTTCGTGGGTTGAAGTCTCCATCAATGTGGATGTACGATAGCACCACCTATCGGAACTACGCCAAAAATCTATGTGTCATCATTGCGTTTGCACTCTCCAAACCCTTCCCTTTACCTTCATATGCAATGTTTTACTTTCCGCTGCTACACTCCTAGAATTGCATGTGTAGGTTGATTGCTTGAGTTGTACTAGTTGCTAAAATCTGCCAACAACCAAAATTGGGAAAAGGTTAGATCTTTATTTGGTTAATTAGTCTAATCTCCCCCTCTAGACCTACTTTCGATCCTACAAAGGGTTTGATGTTCTTGCTATGCTTCCCTCGTGTGTTGCTTCCGTTCAGTTCATTGATGGTAGGATGAAGCTTTGCACAAAGTTCTGACAATCGCTCGGCTCTAGCTGTCGACGATTTGCTAACAGTTATTTGGGCCTCAATATAGTCAAGAATAGTAAACCACCGCGTAAACAAGAGGGTACTAAAGATGCATGATCTTCTAGGGGGTCATGCGTATTTGATGAAGTTTAGTGTGGGACTAGAGACTTTTAATTAAGTCTCTTGTTTCACACCCCGAAACTTAATCTAGCATCAAGAATCATTGCCTATATTGTGGATGTAGGTTGCTAGTATTATTTGTTAAAACTGGTTAACGCGCAGCTAAAATTTTGTTTAAACTGGCCAGAGGACGTCTAACTTTGCAGATTATGCATATCATGTGGTATAGCCTTCGTCGTGATAATGAGTTTATGTATGGGATGGTTATATGTAGTAATGTTAAGTGGCATGCGCGTCACGGAATGATGGCTGGAGCCACGATATTGCCACATTAATGTAAATATCGTAGAGATAGCCTACAAGTTACGGGTGACGATGGCAAACATACACGGAGGATCCCGACGTGGAGAAGGTGTACTTAGCATGGGAGGAGGAGCTATAATTTTGTGCCACGGCGGAATTTCTGAATTTGGTGCCACATGCAACGTTTTCTGAAATTGCCGCCACAACAATGTTTTTGAAACGGTTGCCACGACAACAAAATATTGGCCATCATGACGCTTCAACAAAAGATTGAAGACGATCATGGAGGATTCCTAGCGCACAGGGCTATACCAAATCATGCTTTTACGAATTGCATGAGATGTTTATCCCTTTGTTGTTTGCACCCTTCATTGCACAATAGTCAATTATTAGGGTGATTGCTACTTCTTGAGCTTGCGTTGGTTTTTCCCTTGAAGAGTAAAGGGTGATGCAACAAAGTAGAGATAAGTATTTCCCTCAGTTAAGAACCAAGGTATCAATCTAGTAAGAGATACAAGCAAGTCTCCAATCTATGCACCTGCACAAACAATCAAACACTTGCACTCAACGCGATAAAGGGGTTGTCAATACCTGCACGGTCACTTGCAAAGGTGAGATCTGATAGAGATAGATATAAAATATTACTTAAATGTAAAACAAAATAAAAGTAAATAAATTGCAGCAAGGTATTTTTGGGTTTTTTGGTTTATAGATATGAAAACATATGATGGAAAATAGACTCGGGGGCCATAGGTTTCACTAGAGGCTTCTCTCTTGAAGGAAAATAATATGGTGGGTGAACAAATTAATGTCAAGCAATTGATAGAAAAGCGCAAAGTTATGAAGATATCCAAGGCAATGATTATGAATATAGGCATCACGTCTGTGTCATGTAGACCGACTCCTCCCTGCATCTACTACTATTACTCCACACATCGACCGCTATCCAGCATGCATCTAGAGTATTATGTTCAAAAGAGCGGAGTAACGCCTTAAGAAAGATGACATGATGTAGAGGGATAAACTCAAGCAATATGATGAAACCCCCATATTTTTACCCTTGATGGCAACAATACAAATATGTGCATCGCTACCCCTACTTTGTCACTGGGTGAGGACACGGCAAGATTGAACCCAAAACTAAGCACCTCTCCCATTGCAAGAAAAACCAATCTAGTTGGCAAAACCAAACCGATAATTTGAATAGAAATACAAAGATATCAAATCATGCATATAAGAATTCAGAGAAGATTCAAATAATATTCATAGATAAGCTGATCATAAATCCACAATTCATCGGATCTTGACAAACACACCGCAAAAGAAGATTACCTCAGATAGATCTCCAAGAACATCGAGGAGAACATTGTATTGAAAATCAAAGAGAGAGAAGAAGCCATCTAGCTACTAGCTATGGACCCGTAGGTCTGTGGTAAACTACTCACACTTTAACGGAAGGGCAATAGAGTTGATGTATATGCCCTCCGTGATTGAATCCCCCTCCGGCAGGATGCCGGAAAAGGCCCCAAGATGGGATCTCATGGGAACAGAAGGTTACGACGGCGGAAAAGTTTTGGTGGAAGATTCTGTTGGTTTAGGAATATTTTTGAATTTATAGGCCAAAGATTAGGGTTGGAAGACTCCTGTGGGCCCACAAGCTAGCCCCCCCCCTAGGGCGCACCCTGAGGGATTGTGGAGTCCTTGGGACTCTTCTGACTTCCTCTCCAAGTCCTGCGTGTGTCTTCTGGTCCAAGAAAAATCATCGTAAAGTTTTATTTTGTTTGGACTCCGTTTCATATTCCTTTTCTGTAAAACTCAAAAATAGAAACTGGCACTGGGCTCTCGGTTAATAAGTTAGTCCCGATGATAATATAAAATAGCATATTAATGCATATAAAACATCCAAAACAGATAATATATGTGGCATTCCGGCTTAGAGAAACCTGAACACCCTATATTCTAGCCCAGAGATCGAGATGAAGTCTTCTGGAATACGACATTGCTTAGCATAGAAAAAATCAGCTCTTTATTACAATCTATTTGGGTACAAGGGTTACATCGGCACGGCGACACTACGCCTGCCACAGTTGCTCTATGCAAGTAGCAGAACACCTTGAAGTAGCAGAATAACTTCTAGCAGTGGAACAACAACGATGGTGGTGAACTCCACTCCACAGGGACTCTGGCTGGAACGCTTATCCTAGCTCGCAAACAAGGAATCCACGACAAGCAAGCAATCAATCCGGGATGACCTGCAAACTGGCATGACATGCCAGGTCAGTACATTGAATGTACTTGCACACTCACAATAACTAGAAGCATTCAAGACAAACAACAACATGGCAATTACATGATTAGCAGGAATTATCATGAGATCATCATAACAACATGGCATGAACAACATGAACATGGTACAACTAGAACGATATGAGCATGGCATAAACATATGAATCTGACAATACTAGCATGGAACATGATGACACTATCATGCGCCACTTATTCTGCTCGGGTTACCTCGTAACCATCACATGCACAAACTTACCATCTCGGACATCACACGATCATCTCAGGATCAAATCAAGCTTGGTATAAACAATACCGTAGTAATCATTTCATGACCACCAGGAGCTTGAATTTTACCCTTGACTCTCGCACAACATCACGAATATCCAACAACTCGGTATCCTCGATACCACTGTGATCATTCACGGATCACAAACGGAACCATACTTGGTTCAACGGGTTACCTCGTAACCAAACGGTGATCATTCACGGATCATAGAACCAACTTATCTCATCATCGAACCAGGGTTGTTGTTAAGCACATCATTATTAATACTGTTGACCATAGTGGGACCAACTATGAACTGGGCCCTTATTCGCGGGCGCGGCTATCAATAGATTTAACACACACACTCTGCAGAGGTAGCACACCTTACCCACACCACAGAACCCATGGTCTCGCACACCCATTCGGGTGGACCAACGGTGTTCCAACACAACCGATCTACTGTCATGACACTCTCCCGGCCACTCCGACAAACTCCCCTTTGGGCTAAGTCATGGGTGGCCTAGCCTACCAAAGGCAAAACGGCACTGTAGTGGCAAATAAACGGTCCAAAACAGGGACAAGGTACCAGAACAACATCAGGCTCACAAGGCTTATGTCCGCCTACCTGATTAGGATACCACGCACCCATAACCTTCCCTAGTTGGAGGCACCGGCGAGAGGCATGACAATAAACCCAGTTAGGACCGTCCCATATCGGCAAATGTGGTTGCACTTGTCACCTCGATATGGTGGCACCATGACTCAGCCAACATTTGTTCAAGTTCAATTAAGTCTAGTTAAACTTGAATGCAATAAGTTGAGTCATATGAAAATAACATGATGCAACTACAATACATGAACATGATATCAACATAAGCATGGCTGTGCAACATCACTTTTTAACATATCAACAACAATAAATCAGAGATCTGACTGAGCATGGCATACTGACTAGCATGAATATAACAAGTATACACTTCTCAGAAACATAGCATGACCACTAGCATCAACAATAAATATCATGCAAGAACATATCAACAATGCTACCATGCAAGCATTTAACCCACTGTATGCAACGGAACATGCATATCAACAGCACTCGGGACAGACGATAGTCATGCAGTGAAGACCATCACCAACATCAACATGTACTACTAGCAAGCATAAGCATATGAAAGGAATAGTAGCAACTAGTACAATATAACCAGGTGCATAACAACATAGCAATAAAGTAAACACAGACCCATAAGCATCACCGAAACAACAATAACCATATTTTAAATAGGCAAACATTTTTTGAGTATTCAAGTTGAAAACCATGGCTACTGCATGAATATCATGCAAGTGGGTATTGTGGCTTTCCTGGGGATGAAGAGTCCACTGAGAAGAAGTGCGGTGAAGCCGCAGAAGGAAACGTCGAACGGTTCTTTCTTGAAGTGGGCTGATTAGAGGCAAGGGAAAATTGGTCATTTTCACTATGGGACCACCTAGTGAAAATGCAACCAACAGAAAGATCTCGACGATACAAAGATGTGAGCATTGGTTTCACCTCGATCGGAGTTACAGTTGGGAAGTTACGAAGGTTGGAAGATCAGGGACTATTGTGCAAAAATATCACCACCAATAGGTCCCTGAGTGGATAAGGCAGAAACGGATTTCAGAAAATACGCTTTCCAGAGAGGAAAGTGCATCTGTGCCTGAAGAACAACAGAAATACGCTTCTGAGAGGGGAAGACGTATTCTAGGAAATACGATTCTAAAGAACAAAAAGCGTACTCACCCAAAAGCGCTTCCACTTATGCGCCTGGGCCCGCGCATGGTCAACGTCTAAGAGGCTGACCGGTGGGGTCCTCATGACAGGAGGTCCAGGCGAGCGCCGTCTACTTCCTGCTCGTGCCCCTATCGGGACAGAGCAGGGGAAGCAGGGGAGGGGCGCCGGCGAGAGGCCTGGTCGGCTCAAGCCGTCCTTGGCCAGGGCAAGGCCACCAGCGGGTGCAGCTCGGCCTACCACCTCCATCCCTGGGGAGAGCAGCCGCCGGGGAGGCCCGGAGCGACGGCAGCAAGCGAAGACAGGAGGAGGCAGAGGGCAGCGATTGACGGAGGCGGGGGCAGGTCCGACCGTCTCCGGCTACAAGAAGGCCACCGGGGAGCGCGAGATGGAGTGATGCTCCCTCCTGGAGCAGCAACGGCGCTAGAGGGGAACCAAGATGGCGACGGGTGGTGGTGGTTGGCGACGGCCCTACTAGCTCTGGTGGGAAAAAGAAAGCGTGGGGAGGCTCAACGGGACAGAGAGGGCTCGAGGTGGCCGGAACAGAGAAGACCAGTGATGGCCAAGGCGAACTCCGGTGAAAAGAGGAGGGGGCTGAGGACTCCGGTGGGCTAGGGAGGCAAATGAGGAGTGGATGAGCCGCGGGAGGGCTCGGGGCACACTTATCTAGCCGAGGGGAGGGATCTAGAGCTCACGCACGAGCCCAATCTAAGATCCGATGGAGGTGCAGGGGAAGTTCACGCCATGGGCATGGCAACGGCGACGCATTTATGGCGGGAGGGGGCCCGAGCACGGGGTGATGAAGTCGATCACGGGGAAGCTCTAGGACATGGTTTGACGTCGAGAAGACGAGGGAGACGACGGGAACAGGGTCGATAACGAGCCAGAGCTTGCAATTTGCATGACATCAGCGTAATCACCACTCGCACTAGAGCAGACTCTGGGTTTTGGCCAGGATGACCATGTCTAGTGGATAGACCCTCGTGCCCTTAGTCAAAACGAGGAAATAAATAGGTCTAGGGGCAAAGAAGTGATTCACACCTAGCTCCAAAACATTGCAACAACAAGGGGTTTGTAACTTGCTGTGGCTCACACGTATGGAGTTAGACTCTGATCTTTGTCACAGCTTGAACAAGCACTAAGGTGATCCTGATTACCAAAAATCAACTTAAGAGGTGGAGTTTAGAAGGGGTTTGCTGTAGAAAGTGCCATAATGGCCAGATTTAGGTATTTGGATGATGCACTCACATACATGACTGGATTGAGCTGAGTTTGATCATGGCCCAATGATTTGAATCTATGAAGATGCTCAATAAGGTTTCAGGCCATTTGGATGAACCAAAGTGGCACTTGCTTCACAGAGCTTCAATCTGATCAGAAATTTTGAAAAATTCCACAGGGCAAATGGAGTAATGGATTGAGCCACAACTTGGTGGAGGGAGTTTATATGGATAGTAGAATGTCCTGGTAAATTGGCAGCTTAATTGAATCAAAATAAAATATAGTTGCTTCACAAACTGAAAATTTGGACATAATTAAAGAATTGAAGACGAGCTCACATGGAGGCATGAAATGAGCTCAACTTTTCTGGAGGGCTATGATATGATGGTATGAAGGACGATGCAAAATTGCAACTCATTTGGATATTCTTAGCTTCTACCTCCTTCACGAAGCTTCTTTTTGGACAGAAACTTTGGAAAATCATCAACAAATAATTACTAGGCAAATGAGGTTGTATTTTGGCATGTGGCAATGATATGGACAAGAAAAGATGTCCAAGGAGTTTTAGCTCAATTGGGCAAAGGAAAATAGCACTTGCTTCACAATGTGCCATTTAGGGCAGAATAGGAAAAGAATTATTTGAGGATTATTTTTAACATGGCAATGAAAAGTTTTGCCATATTTGATAAATATATGACCCAAAAAAATTATGAGAATTATTTGGAAATTTTAGGAGTGAGGAAAATATGGGTTGCTTCACAACCTAGGGCAAATTGAGTTACCTTCAATAGAAAAGGAATATTCCCAATAAAAAAGAATACTGGGATTTGATCCAAGGTGGAAATGGAAAGGTCTAGGGAAGGATAGGGGTATGACAAGACACTCTGGAAATAAAGAAGTGGTCATCTTCTTCAGTTTCCAGACCACATAGCCACGGAAAAAGAAAACTCAGGCAAAAACCTCAGAAAATCAAAAAAAAGGCCAAAAATCAGGTTGTTAGAACTCTTACCCCCTTAAAGAAATCTCATCCTCGAGATTTGGTTGCTCAGGGAACAAGTATGAATATACTGACTTAAGGAAACCGTTTCCAACTCGGGTATCCTTTTTCCTTTATTGTTGTTCCCACTAATTCTTTGTCTGGCTAGCCCTGGGGTGGTTTGCTTTACTGTATCCACATTCTGGGGTGGTTTGCTTGTTCATGCTTATACAGGCTCCAATTATTCATATATGTTGACTTGGTTGAGTGAGATTTGTTATCATGCTGAAATATATGCCCGTCTCACAAGTCCGAGAGTGAAATCCGCTGGGTGTGTCATTCGACACTGACAACCTTTCATGAAGCCGTGATCAGGTTTTTCTGATGAAAACCCAAGCTCTCACTCCTTGCATTGGGTTTCTAAACTAATTGTGGGTCCTTTGGGTTCCAAAATAGTGATGTGAATCATAACCGTTTCCTGACAGATTCTGACTTATCGCACGAACTTCTGAATTATTTAGACTAGTTCCACTGTCTTGAGTGTCAGATCGGTTCCAAATATTTGACTGTCGCTTGTCGTGGCCAGCATGAAGGGGTATGACCTTTTTTATAATATCCTCAGACTTGACTGACGGTGGGTGCTGGCAGAATTTTTTTGTTCATGACAGGTTGCCTTCTTAATGCTTCCCATAAGTGAGGGCCCATGCTTCGAGATTGTTATTTCACCTTCTGATTATTCATTCTGTCGGCATATCCATGGGGATAGTGGTCTGTGTGATGCTTTACCATAGTTGCTAGACTCCAACTATTGAATTGACCCTTAGTCTGACTTGACAGACTCGGATATTTGATACTTACAAATCTGAGCATATACTGTTAACTGAGCAGGTCATCTAGATAGGGGTCCTTACCAAAATTTGAGTAGACCCCGCAGGTGAATATTCATGGTGGTTAATACTAACTCAGACTGTCCGGGGTATCTGCACTATGTGGGTCATGCAACAATTTTCATACCTGTATTTCCAGTCTTGCTCCTTCATTATTGGTTTCTTTATCTGGATCCTTTGCTGAAAGAGCTGGGTCATATTTTGATTCTTCGTATGACGATAGGTACTGTCGGGTGCAATATTCGGCAATCATAATGTATCCTCATTCTTCTATCATGGTAATATTGTTTAAATGGTAGGTTCATCATTTCTCAAGTTCTGACCATTGGGAAATGATCATTCGAACCCAAAGAAAGAAGACAAGGGCTCATCAGGGTCACATTCCAGGTTCACAAGTACTTGTACTGAGCTCATTGACGTCGTCAATCCTCATAATCCTTTGTCACACTGCGGTGTATACTGGCTTTCTTATATTAACAATCCTCACGTGGTTGTCATATCCTCGTTCGAGTGACTTGCAAGACCTTGGTGGTATGCTTACCGTATATATATGAGAATCTGATTCCCGAGACAAACGTGTGCTCTGACTGATTCTTGCTTCGGACCAAACTGTTGCGGATCTGATTCTTGGGATTCACTGCCATATGCTGTCAATTCACAGTGTACTACCTTGTACCAATGCCTTACTGAGGAAGATTGGATGGCTTGTGCTCGAAACTTTCATCAGACAGCTTGCCGAAGAAGACCGGGTATCGTGCTTCAGAAGCTTACCCCATTAAAGACTTTGTTGGGGAAAGACTCGGTACCTTATGCTGGAAGCTTTTGCGGTTGCTTACTTAAGAAGATAGGGTACCTTGCACGGGAATTCATCCATTTATCATACTGAGGAAGATAGATGAATCTTTCCTTGGAAGCTTCTTTGGTTGCTTGCGAGGGAAGATTGGGTTGCTTACACCAGAAGCTTCTTATTGTGATACACGGACCGATTACCACAGATACATACCATCTTAATATTTCTGCTGTCGATTTCTTGTATGAAACGGGGTTTTGCAGGACTATCATCCCTTCTGAGTATTAAATACATGCCATATTTTTCCTTGCTTCAGGGCATATCATATTTCAAAATCATCCTTAACAAAGAATCAAACTTGTATCTGAGTCATACCTTTGACTGATAATATTCTGTCAATCTTGCACACAATTTATCTTTTTGTTGATTTGATCATTTCTGCTATAAAGAGTGCACACTAGGCAAACTTGATTATCCGTATCACGATCAGATACCCAAAATCTCAATACAGCCTGCTGAGAATTCCATACTATTGTGAGGAGTGCACGTTAATGCAAACTTTATCCTGATAGACCATCCAGGATATCTTTTGCATTCAGACAAGATATTCCCAATTTTACTGCAGTTAGCTGATAACTCCATTCTATTTAGCCAAGTTTCCAAATATATGCATTCATTGCTGACTCTTCGGGTCCGGTGTTGGTTGACGAGCAACTTTAATAAGGGGAAAATATGTAACACCAAAGGCCCAAAGAAAGAAACGACGAAAACAAAAGCACACAAGCATACTACTACTAATAATAATAATATCAAGCAATCATCACATATTAATGCTACTCACACAATAATATGCATACATTCCTAAGCACACAAATCTCGTGGAAACTCCAGCATACAGTCTAATATGTTGTGATGGTGTGCACGAAAGTGAAATCCAGGTGTGGAAGGAGTTGGCGTAACCAAGGCTACACTAAGCGCTGGCTGAACATCGGCTGGATCAGGATGGATATAGAGGCGAGGATGGACTTGGTGATCATGTAGCAAGACATAGCGGTCACGACTACCTCATCATCAAGAGTACGAAAGGGAATTGTACATGTCCAAAGAATGGAATGATAGGGCAAAATAGCAGAGGAAAAGCAAGGCTTGCTGGCATTGCCCTCTTATGATAACAAAGATCAGTAAGGGTTGCCAAAGGGACGAGATGGAGGGCACGACGGGATAGAGACAAGTCTATCACCGAAATAAATATAGGTGGATGGCGGAAAGATATCAACGTGATACCTGAATAGAATTCCTGCAAATGGTGTCTGGAACACTCGGTACCAGGGCATCACTCTGCTGGGACAGAGATGACGCCGAACACCAAAGAGCAGGCATGCAAAGGAAGAGGATGCAGGTAGTGGATCGAAACCGATACCACCTACACTCACAAGATTAACCATTAGCGACTAAATAATAATCTATGTGCATGCTATGTGACAAACAAATGCAGCAATCAAGTGCAACAAACCAACTGGGCTTAACACTACCATAATCTAATGTTCGTGCGGGCTAGGGCGTCCTACAATAAGACCTGCTCTGATACCAAGCCTATGGCACCTCGGCTCAGAGAAACCGCAACACCCTGTATTCCAGCCCAGAGATCGAGATGAAGTCTTCTAGAATACGACGCTGCTTATCATAGAACAAATCAGTTCTTTATTACAATCTATTTGGTACAAGGGTTACATCAGCACGGCGACACTATGCCTGCCACAGTTGCTCTATGCAAGTAGCAGAACATCTTAAAGCAGCGGAATAACTTCTATCAGCAAAACAATGACAATGGTGGTGAACTCCACTCCGCAGGGACTCTGGCTGGAACGCATACCCTAGCTCGCAAACAAGGAATCCACGGCAAGCAAGCAATCAATCCAGCATGACCTACAAACTAGCATAACACGCCAGGACAGTACATTGAATGTCCTTGCAAGTTCACAATAACCAGAAGCATTCAAGACAAACAACAACATGGCAATTACAGGATTAGCAGGAATTATCATGAGATCATCATAAGAACATGGCATGAATAACATGAACATGGTACAACTAGAATGATATGAGCATGGCATAAACATATGCATCTGACGATACTAGCATGCAACATGATGACACTATCATGCACCACTTATTCTGCTCGAGTTACCTCGTAACCATCACATGCACAAACTTACCATCTCGGACATCACACGATCATATCAGGATCAAATCTAGCTTGGTATAAGCAATACCGCAATAATCATTTCATGACGACCAGGAGCTTGACCTTTACCCTTGACTCTCGCACAACATCAGAATATCCAACAACTCGGTATCCTTGATACCACTGTGATCATTCATAGATCACAAATGGAACCATACTTGGTTCAACGGGTTACCTCGTAACCAAACGGTGATCATTCACGGATCACAAAACCAACTTATCTCATCATCGAACTGGGGTTGTTATTAAGCACATCATTATTAATACTATTGACCCATAGTATGACCAAATACGAACTGGGCCCTTATCCGCGGGCGCGACTATTGATAGATTTAACACACACACCCATTCTACAGAGGTAGCACACTTTACCCACACCACAGAACCCATGGCCTCACACTACCATTCGGGTGGGCCAACGGCGTTCTGATACAACCGATTTACTGCCATGACACTCTCCTGGCCACTCCGACCAACTCCCCTTTGGGCTATGTCATGGGTGGCCTCATCCTACCAAAGGCAAAACGGCCATCGTCGTGGCAAATAATCGGTCCCAAACGGGGACAAGGTACCATAACAACAACAGGATCACAAGGCTTATGTCCGCCTACCTGATCAGGGTGGCGTGCGCCAATAACCTTCCCTAGTTGGAGGCACCGGCGAGAAGCATGACAATAAAACCAATTAGGACCGTCCCATACTGGCAAATTTGGTTGCACTTGTCTGCTCGATATGGTGGCAACATGACTCAGCAAATAGTTGTTCAAGTTCAATTAAGTCTGGTTAAACTTGAATGCAATAAGCTGAGTCATATGAAAATAACATGATGAAAATACAATACATGAACATGATACGAACATAAGCATGGCTGTGCAACATCACTTGTTAACATATCAACAACAATATATCAGAGATCTGACTGAGCATGGCATACTTACTAGCATGAACATAACAAGTATACACTTCTCAGAAACATAGCACGACCACTAGCATCAACAATAAATATGATACAAGAACATATCAACAATGCTACCATGCAAGCATTTAACCCATTGGATGCAACAGAACATGCATAGCAACGGCACTTAGGACAGACGATAGTCATACACTTAAGACCATCACCAACATCAACATGTACTACTAGCAAGCATAAGAATATGAAAGGAATACTAGCAACTAGTACAAGATAACCAGGTGCATAACAACATAGCAAGAAAGTAAACACAGGCCCATAAGCATCACCGAAACAACGATAACCATATTTTAAACATGCAAACATTTATTAATTATTCAAGTTGAATACCATGGCTGCTGCATGACTATCATGCAAGTGGGTATTGTGGCTTTCCTGGGGATGAAGAATCCACCGAGAATAAGTGCGGTGAAGCCTCGAAACGAAACACCGAACGATTCTTTCTCGAAGGGGCCTAATTAGAGTCAATGGAAAACTAGTCATTTTCATTGTGGGACCACATAGTGAAATAGAACCAACAGAAAGAGCTCGACGATACGAAGATGTGAGCGTTGGTTTCATCTCGATCGGATTTACAGTTGAGAAGTTACGAAGGTTGGAAGATCATGGACTATTCTGCAAAAATATCACCACAAAATAGGTCCCTGAGTGGATAAGGCGGAAACGGATTTCAGAAAATACGCTTTCCAGAGAGGAAACCTCATTTGTGCTTGAAGAACAACGGAAATACGCTTCCGAGGGGGGAAGACGTATTCTGGGAAATACGCTTTTAAAGAACAGAAAGCGTACTCACCCAAAAGTGCTTCCACTTATGCGCCTGGGCCCGCTCATAGTCAACGCCTGAGAGGCTGACCAGTGGGGTCCACGCGGCAGGGGGGGTCCAGGTGAGCGTCGTCTTCTTCCTGCCCATGCCCCGATCGGGACAAAGCAGGGGAAGTAGGGGAGGGGCGCCGGCGAGAGGCCCGGTCGGCTCAGGTCGTCCCTGGTCGGGGTAAGGCCACCAGCGGGCACGGCTCGGCGTACCGCCTCCATCCTCGGGGAGAAGGCTCTCGGTGCTAGAGCGGCTAGCGAGGGAATAGTGGTAGTGGGGGAGGTGAGCAAGGTGAGGGTACACGGGGGCATAGTGAGATCATGAAGAGTGACCTCGAGAGCTCCGGCAAGATGGAGATGGAGTGGTCCTAGGGGAGAGGGAGAGGAGGTGAGGCATGCTATACAGCGACGGTGACAATGACTGCACACTACACAAGGTGAGGCTGACTTTGGTAGCCTGAACACGCTGCCTGGACTAGTGTCACCTCGGGCGAGGGTCTTGTCACTTAACTGTGAGGACCAGATGAATAATATTTTGACCAACAAGAATACTACTCCAGTTGTACTACTACTAGTAGTAACATACGGAGTAGTACTGAATAGCGGAAAGAGGTTGTACTAGCATGCCTCTGGGTTCATTTCATCCTCCCGATAGAATCCATATTGCGAGCAGAACCAAATTCTCGTGCATGCAGAACCAAATTCTCGGAGTGACAAATCCTAATATCGATCTATGCCAACCCAACAAACACCTTCGGAGATACCTTTAGAGCATCTTCATAATCACCTAGTTACGTTGTGACGTTTGATAGCACACAAGGTATTCCTCCAGTATCCGGGAGTTGCATAATCTCATAGTCGAAGGAATATGTATTTGACATGAAGAAAGCAATAGCAATAAAAATGAATGATCAATATGCTATGCTAACGGATGGGTCTTGTCCATCACATCATTCTGCTAATGATGTGATCCCGTTCATCAAACGACAACACATATCTATGGTTAGGAAACTTAACCATCTTTGATTAACGAGCTAGTCTAGTAGTCTTACTAGGGACACGGTGTTTTGTCTTGTATCCACACATGTATCAAGTTTCCGGTTAATAAAATTCTAGCATGAATAATAAACATTTATCATGACATAAGGAAATATAAATAACAACTTTATTATTGCCTCTAGGGCATATTTCCTTCAGTCTCCCACTTGCACTAGAGTCAATAATCTAGTTCACATTGCCATGTGATTTAACACCAATAGTTCACATCTTTATGTGATTAACACCCATAGTTCACATCGCCATGTGACCAACACCCAAAGGGTTTACAAGAGTTAATAATCTAGTTCACATCGCTATGTGATTAACACCCAAAGGGTACTAAGGTGTGATCCTATTTTGCTTGTGAGAGAAGTTTAGTCAACGGGTCTGTCACATTCAGATCTGTATGTATTTTGCAAATTTCTATGTCTAGAATGCTCTGCATGGATATACTCTTGCTAATTTCTCCCACTTTCAATACGTATCCAGATTGAGACTCAGGGTCATCTGGATCGGTGTAAAAGCATGCATTAACGTAACCCTTTACGACAAACTCTTTGTTACCTCCATAACCGTGAAACAATTCCTTAGTCCTCTTTAGGTACCTAAGGATAATTTTGACCGTTGTCTAGTGATCTACTCCTAGATCACTATTGTACCCCTTGCCAAACTCATGGCAAGGTACACAATAGGTCTGGCACATAGCATGGCATACTTTATAGAACCTATGGACGAGGCATAGGGAATGACTTCCATTCTCGCTCTATCTTCTGCTGTGGTCGGGTTTTGAGTCTTACTCAACTTCACACCTTACAATACAGGCTAGAATTCCTTCTTTGACTGATCCATTTTGAACTCCTTCGAAATCTTGTCAAGGTGTGTGCTTTGTGAAAGTCCTATTAAGCGTCTCAATCTATCTCCATAGACCTTGATGCCCAATACATAAGTAGCTTTACCGAGGTCTTTTATTGAAACATTCTTATTCAAGTATCCTTTTAAGCTATCCAGAAATTCTATATCATTTCCAATCAGCAATATTTCATCCACATGTAATATTAGAAATGCTACAGAGCTCCCACTCACTTTCTTGTAAATACAAGCTTCACCGTAAGTCTGTATAAAACCATATGCTTTGATCACCTCATCAAAGCATATATTCCAACTCCGAGATGCTTGCACCAGTCCATAGATGGATCGCTGGAGCTTGCACACTTTGTTAGCACCTTTAGGATCGACAAAACCTTCTGGTGGAATCATATACAACTCATCTTTAAGAAATCCATTAAGGAATGCAATTTTGACGTCCATTTGCCAAATTTCATAAAATGTGGCAATTGCTAACATGATTCGGACAGACTTAAGCATCTCTATGAGTCAGAAAGTCTCATCATAGTCAACTCCTTGAACTTGTCAAAAAACCCTTTTTAGTGACAAGTTTGAGCTGTGTAGATAGTAACACTACCATCAGTGTATGTACTCTTAAAGATCCATTTATTCTCAATGGCTTGCCAATCATTGGTCAAGTCCACCAAAGTCCACACTTTGTTCTCATACATGGAACCTATCTCAGATTTCATGGCCTCAAGCCATCTATCGAAATCTGGGCTCATCATTGTTTCTCATAGTTCGTAGGTTTGTCATGGTCTAGTAACATGACTTCCAGAACATAATTACCATACCACTCTGGTGCGGAACATGCTTTGTTCGACCTACAATGTCCAGTAGTAACTTGATCTAAAGTTTCATAATCATCATCATTAGCTTCCTCTCTAGTTGTTGTAGACACTACGGGAAACAAATTTCTCTGATGTGCTACCGTCCCATTCAAGAGAAGGTACAATTACCTCATCAAGTTCTACTTTCCTCCCACTCACTTCTTTCAAGAGAAACTCCTGCTCTAGAAAGGATCCATTCTTAGCAACAAAGATCTTGCCTTCAGATTTGTAGCAGAAGGAGTACCCAACAGTTTCTTTTGGGTATCCTATGAAGACGCACTTCTCCGATTTGGGTTTGAGCTCATCAGGCTGAAGCTTTTTCACATAAGCATCAGAACCCCAAACTTTAAGAAACGACAGCTTAGGTTTCTTTCCAAACAATAGTTCATATGGTGTCATCTCAACGGATTTAGACGGTGCCCTATTTAACGTGAATGCAGCTGTCTCTAATGCATAATCCCAAATGATAGTGGTAAATCGGTAAGAGACATCATAGATCGCACCATATCTAATAAAGTACGATTACGACGTTCAGACACACCATTACACTGTGGTGTTCCAGGTGGCGTGAGTTGTGAAACTATTCCACATTGTTTTAAATGATGGCCAAACTCGTAA
Source organism: Triticum dicoccoides (assembly GCF_002162155.2). Taxonomy (NCBI): domain Eukaryota; kingdom Viridiplantae; phylum Streptophyta; class Magnoliopsida; order Poales; family Poaceae; genus Triticum; species Triticum dicoccoides. The sequence goes on from NC_041385.1 coordinate 438,758,803, forward strand.
CTCAAATATTCGCCTCCGCGATCAGATCGTAGAAACTTTATTTTCTTGTTGGGATGATTTTCCACTTCACTCTGAAATTCTTTGAACTTTTCAAATGTTTCAGACTTGTGTTTCATTAAGTAGATATACCCATATCTGCTCAAATCATCCGTGAAGGTCAGAAAATAATGATACCTGCCGCGAGCCTCAACACTCATCGAACCGCATACATCCATATGTATTATTTCCAATAAGTCAGTGGCTCGCTCCATTGTTTCGGAGAACACAGTCTTAGTCATCTCGCCCATGAGGCATGGTTTGCAAGCATCAAATGATTCATAATCAAGTGATTCCAAAAGTCCATCCGCATGGAGTTTCTTCATGCGCTTTACACCAATATGACCTAAACAGCAGTGCCACAAATAAGTTGCACTATCATTATCAACTTTGCTTCTTTTGGCATCAATATTATCAATATGGGTATCACCAAGATCGAGATTCAACAGAAATAGACCACTCTTCAAGGGTGCATGACCTTAAAAGATATTACTCATATAAATAGAACAACCATTATTCTCTGATTTAAATGAATAACCGTCTCGCACTAAACAAGATCCGCATATAATGTTCATGCTCAACGCTGGCACCAAATAACAATTATTCAGGTCTAAAACTAATCCTGAAGGTAGATGTAGAGGTAGCGTGCTGACGGCGACCACATCGACCTTGGAACCATTCCCGACGCGCATCATCACCTCGTCCATAGCCAATCTTCGTTTAATCCATAGTCCTTGTTTCGAGTTACAAATATGAGCAACCGAACCAGTATCAAATACCCAGGCACTACTACGAGAATTAGTAAGGTACACATCAATAACATGTATATCAAATATACCTTTGTTCACTTTGCCATCCTTCTTATCCGCCAAATATTTGGGGCAGTTCCGCTTCCAGTGACCAGTCCCTTTGCAGTAGAATCACTCAGTTTCAACCTTGGGTCTAGATTTGGGTTTCTTCTCGGGAGTGACAACTTGCTTGTTATTCTTCTTGAATTTCCCCTTCTTACCCTTGCCTTTCTTCTTGAAACTAGTGGTCTTGTTAACCATCAACACTTGTTGCTCCTTCTTGATTTCTACCTCCGCAACCTTTAGCATTGCGAAGAGCTCAGGAATAGTCTTTTCCATCCCATGCATATTGTAGTTCATCACGAAGCCTTTGTAGCTTGGTGGAAGTTATTGAAGAACTCTATCAATGACACAATCATCTGGAAGATTAACTCCCAGCTGAGTCAAGTGATTATGGTACCCAGACATTCTGAGTATGTGCTCACTAACAGAATTGTTCTCCTCCATCTTGCAGCTATAGAACTTGTTGGAGACTTCATATCTCTCAACTCTGGCATTTTCTTGAAATATTAACTTCAACTCCTGGAACATCTCATATGGTCCATGACGTTCAAAACGTCTTTGAAGTCCCGGTTCTAAGCCGTAAAGCATGGCACACTGAACTATCGAGTAGTCATCAGCTTTGCTCTGCCAGACGTTCTTAACGTCATCAGTAGCATCTGCAGCAGGCCTGGCACCTAGCGGTGCTTCCATGACGCAATTCTTCTATGCAGCAATGAGGATAATCCTCAAGTTACGGACCCAGTCCATGTAGTTGCTGCCATCATCTTTCAACTTAGCTTTCTCTAGGAATGCATTAAAATTCAAGGGAACGGTAGCACGGGCCATTGATCTACAACAACATAGACATGCAAAATACTATCAGGTACTAAGTTCATGATAAATTAAAGTTCAATTAATCATATTACTTAAGAACTCCCACTTAGATAGACATCCCTCTAATCATCTAAGTGATCACGTGATCCAAATCAACTAAACCATGTCCGATCATCACGTGAGATGGAGTAGTTTTCAATGGTGAACATCACTATGTTGATCATATCTACTATATGATTCACGCTCGACCTTTTGGTCTTAGTGTTCCAAGGCCATATCTGCATATGCTAGGCTCCTCAACTTTAACCCGAGTATTCTGCGTGTGCAAAACTGGCTTGCACCCGTTGTATGTGAATGTAGAGATTATCACACCCGATCATCATGTGGTGTCTTGGCACGATGAACTGTAGCAACGGTGCATACTCAGGGAGAACACTTGTAAATTCTAAGTTGTAAAGCATGGCACACTGAACTAATGAGTAGTCATCAACACGCGACTGCCAGGCATTCATAATGTCTGTAGTTGCTAAGGCAGGTGGTACACCTAGTGGTGCATCAAGGACATAATTCTTCTGTGCAGCAATGAGGATAATCCTCAAGTTATGGACCCAGTCCGTGTAGTTGCTACCATCATCTTTCAACTTACCTTTCTCTAGGAACATATTAAATTCAAGGGAACAGTAGCACGGGCGATTGATCTACAACATAGATATGCAAAAACTATCAGGACCAAGATCATGATAAATTAAGTTCAATTAATCATATTACTTAAGAACTCCCACTTATATAGACATCCCTCAAGTCATCTAAATGATACGTGATCCAAATAACCTAAACCATGTCCGATCATCACATGAGATGGAGTAGTCATCAATGGTGAACATCTCTATGTTGATCATATGCACAATATGATTCACGTTCGACCTTTCGGTCTCTAGTGCTCCGAGGCCATATCTGTATATGCTAGGCTCGTCAAGTTTAACCCGAGTATTCCGCATGTGCAAAATTTGTTTGCACCCGTTGTATTTGAACATAGCGCTTATCACACCCGATCACCATGTGGTGTCTCAGCACGAAGAACTTTTGCAACAACGCATACTCGGGGAGAACACTTATACCTTGAAAATTTAGTAAGGGGTCATCTTATAATGCTGCCGCCGTACTAAGCAAAATAAGATGCATAAAGATAAACATCACATGCAATCAAAATATGTGACATGATATGGCCATCATCATCTTGTGCTTTTGATCTCCATCACCAAAGCAACATCATGATCTCCATCGTCACCGGCTTGACACCTTGATCTCCATCGTAGTGGCGTGGTTGTCTTGCCAACTATTGCTTCTACGACTATCAATACCGCTTAGTGATAAAGTAAAGGAATTACATGGAAATTGTATTTCATACAATAAAGCGACAACCATAAGGCTCCTGCTAGTTGCTGATAACTTTAACAAAACATGATCATCTCATACAACAATGTATACCACATCACGTCCTCTACTTTGTTGTTGCAAGTTTTACGTGGCTGCTTCGGGCTTCTACCAAGAATGGTTCTTACCTACGGCACAAAACCACAACGGTGATTTATCAAGTTTGTTGTTTTAACCTTCACAAGGACCGTCCGCAGTCAAATTCGATTAAACTAAAGTTGGAGAAACAGACACCCGCCAGCCACCTTTATGTAAAACTAGTTGCATGTCTGTCGGTGGAATCAGTCTCATGAACGCGGTCATCTATGGTCCGGGCCGCTTCATCCAAAAATACTGCCGAATCAAAATAAGACATTGGTGGTAAGCAGTATGACAATCACTGCCCACAACTCTTTGTGTTCTACTCGTGCATATCATCTACGCATAGACCTGGCTCGGATACCACTATTGGGAAACTTAGCATGCAATTCAAAAAAAATTCCTATGCTCACGCAAGATCTATCTAGGATATGCATAGCAACGAGAGGGGGAGAGTGTGTCCACGTACCCTCGTAGACCAAAAGCGGAAGCATTTAGATATTGTGGTTGATGTAGTCGAACGTCTTCTTGTTCCGACTGATCGAGTACCGAGCGTACGGCACCTCTGAGTTCTTCACACGTTCAACGCAATGACATCCCTCGAGCTCCTGATCCAGCAGAGGGTCGAAGGAGTAGATGAGTTCCATCAGCCGGCATAGTGACGGTGATGGTGATATGATCCGTGTAGGGATTTGCCTAAGCACCGTGAGAATATGACCGGTGGTGTAAACTGTGGAGGGTGGCACCGCACACGGCTTGGAGCAATTGGTGTGTCTCATAGGGGTGCCCCAGTATACAAAGGAGGGAGGGAGAGCAGGCCGGCCTAGGCACGCCCCAAGTGGGAGGAGTCCCACTTGGACTCCTAGTCCAATTCGGGCCCCCATCCTTTTACCGAAGGGGGAAAGGGGGGAGGAGAGGGAGGAGGAGAAGGCAAGGGGGGGCGCCACCCCCACCCCTTGTCCAATTTGGTTTCCCCTTGGTGGGGGGCGCGCCAGCCCCTTGTGGGCTGGTGTGCCTCCCTCCTATGGCCCATATGGCCCATATCTTCCACCGGGGGGTTTCGGTAACCCCTCCGGTACTCCGGTATGTACCCGATACACTCTTTGGAACCCTTCCAGTGTCTGAATACCACCTTCCAATATATCAACCTTCACCTCTCGACCATTTCAAGACTCCTCATCATGTCCGTGATCTCATCTGGGACTCCGAACAACCTTCAGTCACCAAAACACATAAATCATATAGTACATATAATCATCGAACGTTAAGCGTGTGGACCCTACGGGTTCGAGAACTAAGTAGACATGACCAAGACACCTCTCAGTCAATAACCAATAGCGGAACCTGGATGCTCACATTGGTTCCCACATATTCTTCGAAGATCTTTATCGGCCGTACCGTAATGACAACATAGGTTATTCCCTTTGTCATCGGTATGTTACTTGCCCGAGATTCGATCATCGGTATCTTCATACCTAGTTCAATCTCATTACCGGAAAGTCTCTTTACTCGTTCCGTAATACATCATCCTGTAATTAACTCATTAGCCACATTGCTTGCAAGGCTTATTATGATGTGCATTACCGAGAGGGCCCAGATATACCCCTCCCATACTCAGAGTGACAAATCCTAATCTCGATCTATGCCAACCCAACAAACAACTTTGAAGATACCTGTGGAGCATCTTTATAATCACCTATTTACATTTTGACGTTTGATAGCACACAAGGTATTCCTCTGGTATCCAGGAGTTGCATAATCTCATAGTCGAAGGATATGTATTTGACATGAAGAAAACAATAGCAATAAAACTGAACGATCAATATGCTATGCTAACGGATGGGTCTTGTCCATCACATCATTCTGCTAATGATGTGACCCCGTTCATCAAACGACAAGACATGTCTATGGTTAGGAAACTTAACCATCTTTGATTAACGAGCTACTCTAGTAGAGGCTTACTAGTGACACGATGTTTTGTCTATGTATCCACACATGTATCAAGTTTCCGGTTAATACAATTCTAGCATGAATAATAAACATTTATCATGATTTAAGTAAATAAGGAAATAACAACTTTATTATTGCCTCTAGGGCATATTTCCTTCAAAGAGTTATAGACACGATAAGTATGCAAGTTTGAGCCATAACCAAGAAGAAAACCTTCATGTGCCTTAGGTGCAAACTTGGAACTATGATTCATGTCACGAATATAGCACGGTACACCAAAAACACGTAAATAAGAAACATTCGGTTTCTTGCGAGTGATGAGCTCATATGAAGGCTTCTTAAGGAATTTGTGAACATAAACACGATTCACAACAGGACAAGCAGTGTTAATAGCATCAGCCCAGAAGCAAATGGGAGTTTTATACTCATTGAGCATTGTTCTCACCATCTCGATGAGAGTTCTATTCTTTCGCTCAACAACTCCATTTTGTTGGGGAGTGTATGCGGCAGAGAACTCATGAGTTATACCATTTTCGTCAAGAAAACCTTTGATGTGAGTATTTTTTAACTCAGTCCCATTGTTGCTTCTAACATTCTTAATTCACATATCATATTCATTTTGGGCCTTCTTGGCGAATCTTTTGAAGATGTCTTGGGTGCAGGTTTTGTCTTCGAGAAAGAATACCCAAGTGTAACGAGAGAAATCATCAACAATAACCTGACCATAATGACTACCTCTGAAACTTGCATAGTTTTGAGGTCCGAATAAGTCCATATGAAGAATTCCCAGAGGTCTTGTTGTGGTCATGATGGTTTTTGACGAATGATGCCTCATTGGCCAATTTACCGGCCTCACGCAACACAGAGACGATCCTTGTCAAATTTTACATCAGGAATGCCACCGAGATGATTTTTATTCATGAGAGTCTGCAATTTTCTCATACCTGCATGACCAAGTCTTTGGTACCACAACCATCCTTTGGTTTCTTTTACAGGCAAGCAAGTTTGGACTGAAGGACCCTTAGAGAAATCCACAATATATAAATCACCTTTTCTATTTCCCTCGAAGACGAAGGAATTGTGAGAGGCCATAAAGACGATGCATTTAGATATAGAGAATAGAACTAGCATGCCTAGATCACAAAGCTTGCCAACTGACATGAGATTGAATCCAAGAGACGAAACAATTAAAACATCATCAATGTTCTTATCTTTGCATATAGCAATTTTACCTAACTCAATTACCATACCCTTGTTGTTGTCGCCAAAAGTAATATACTTTAGAGATGAAGCAGTTAAGTTGGGGGCGACAAATAATGACTTACCTCCGATTATATGATTAGTTCATCCACTATCCATTATCCATTCGGTACACCCGGAGACATAATCCTGCAGAGAAATTAGGATTTCTTAACCACCCACATCTTTGTAGGTGGCTTCGAAACAAGACAGTGAGCATGATATGATTTCTTTCGATAACCATAGTAGTTACTCAAAGAAGTGCCAGCATAATCGAATGAATATGCATTGAAATTCTTTCCAGACAAATGAGTATAGTTGTTGAATGAGGTATGCATACTCATTCTGTCAAACTGTTTTAAGGAAGTAACGAGCATTTTCTGCCTGCATGGTTAGTAAAGTAGTAATAGCCATGCTTCGATAGTTTTCCTAGGCACCCAAATATCTTTCTTTGGGGCGCCATTACTGCTATTTGGTCCAACATAGCGAGCAACAACTTCACCATGTTGGTTTTTGAACAGCTTATAGTTGTCCAGATAATCATCATGAGAGTATTCAGGGATAGGAGAATCATATCCCTAAAGCAAAGCTGGGTCGAGCGTTTTTATCTTGGCAGGCACCCACAAAGTGCAAGGATATTGATCAGGTTCCTAGTAGGAGCCATTTTCATTCAGTTTCCTTTCGAAATCGATACCTTCCTGGGATTTTTGTGAAGAATGGATTTCTTCAGAACATCACACAGGGTTTGATGCCTTTTGAGAGACATGAACATTCCTGTCTGAAGAAGATCCTTCAACCTAGCATTCTCATCAGACATAGAACCATTTTCCTCGACAGAGGGGTTAGCATTCACAGAATATTCAACATTTGATTCAGCATTGCTGCGTTCAAGGCATTTTAAGCAAGGTGGTATAAACACTTCAGGTTTCTCTTTGAGTTTTTGGGTGAGAAGAGAATTTTCTCTGATCAAGTCATCATGAGCCTCTCTCAGCGACTCGAGTTCCTATTTCCTTTTCAGGTAATCATAAGTCAATCTCTCGTGGTCAATCGAGAGAAAATCATGATGATTTGATAGTTCTTCCATTCATGACTTGAGAGCAGAATGCTCTTCTGTCAATGACTGATTTTTCTCCATCTCCTCAACCAACAACCCTAAGATTTCCTGAGGGTTTTCTCAGTTTTCTCAAGAGAGTTTTGTTGTATTAGCAATTTTGATCAGTTTAGCATGGTCATCCTCATTCAAAGAATATTGATCACTGGAGTGAACCTTGTGATGTTTGGAGGATACCTTTTGAGATTTGTCGTTGAATGCTTCTCGAAGAAGTTTGATGCAGGGATGGAGGCACATGCTATACCAGCCATGCTGGAATCAGAATCCCCATCAGATTCATTAGCTTCTTCGGAGCCAGATGACTCTTCTTCATCGGAGTCCATCTCCTTGCTGATGTATGCCTTGGCCTTGCGAGAGGTATTCTTGCGGTTGGAAGATGACTTGGAGGGATTCCTTGAGGAAGATCTTGACGAAGACTTGGAGGCGGAGCCATCCTTCTTCTTGAAGAACTTCTTCATTTTCTTCTCAACATCAGAGTCATAGTTGTTGCTCTTGCCTTTGCCATGATTGTTTCCTAAATCATATCTTCCACTAGGACGGATTTCAGCTTCCCAGAGAGGGGGGAATCCATAATGAAATGTCCTGGCTTTTTGCACTTGAAGTAGGTGTAATCTCCAGTAGGTTTTGATGAAGATTTTGAACCGCCAGAGTGCCGCGGGAAACCACGGCCACCTATGGGACCAGGACGGCCCCTTGCTGGTTCGGCAGGGGGGAGTCGTGTTGCACAAAGAGCAGACTAATGTGGGGCAGTGCAAGGGAGATGACACGGATAGTGTTACCCAGGTTTGGGCCACCGTGAGGCGTAAAACCCTACTCCTGCTTTGGTGGATTGATGGTGGAAAAGTGGTGTTGGTGCATAGTACACTTGCCTGGCAGGGGTTGCCTCGGGGCGACAGCGACTACGCGCATATGGGGGTGCGAGTGATCTAACTCTCTAACCTCCCGAGTGGTTGCCATGGGCCTCCTTTTATAGATCAAGGGGTCACCACATTGGCAATTTAGTCATTAGACATTGCTATGATAACAAATAGTGCTATCATACCTAACTTTGCAGGCTGACAGTGAACATTTAATGCGCCGCTTAGTGTCATGTTGGTTGCTCGACAAGGCTTGCTGGGCCATCTTGCCAACTCCATGCCTGCTTGGTTGACACGTCATAGGACGGGTGTCATTTGTGGGTTTCCTTGGTAGGAAGTGGCCGCCATGTGGCGAATGGTTGCCACTTAATCACTCCGCGGCTTGACACCACACTGATTGACAAGGTGGGTCGTGATGGAGTAGTCGGTGAGGTAATCTGGTCTCCGCGAGTCCCGGCAGGCCCTGCCAGGATGCCTTGGTAATATTCTTCTAGGGGTGGCCTCGCGCCTTGCCGGTCTCTCCTGCCCTACAAGGGAGGCCTCTTTCTTGACGGTATCTTATTCTCCTGGCTTGGTCTTGGATCGTCCCGATCTGCTTGCTGATGCCTTGGTGGTGCATAGTACACTTGCCCAGCAGGGGTTGCCTCGGGGTGACAACGACCACGCGCGTACGGGGGTGCGATGATCTAACTCTCTAACCTCCCAAATGGTTGCCATGGGCCTCCTTTTATAGATCAAGGGGTCACCACAGTAGCAATTTAGTCATTATACACTGATATGATAGCAAATAGTGCTATCATACCTAACTCTACAGGCTGACAGTGTGCATTTAATGCGCCACTTAGTGTCATGTCATTGGTTGCTCAGCAAGGCTTGTCGAGCCACTGATGACCCACAAGTATATGGGGTCAATTTTAGCCTTCTGTATAAGTAAGAGTCTCAAACCCAACAAGGAGCAGAAGGAAATGAAAAGTGTTTTTCAGCAAGGTAATGTCTGCAAGTGCTAAAATTGTAAGTAGCGGAGTAGTTTGATAGCAAGATAATTTGTAACTAGCAAGTAACGATAGTAGTAACAAAAGTGCAGCAAGGTAGCCCAATCCTTTTGAGGCAAAGGGCAGGCCAAAACGGTCTCTTATGATAAGCAAAGTGTTCTTGAGGGTACACGGGAATTTCATCTAGTCACTTTCATCATGTTGGCTTAATTCGTGTTCGGTACTTTGATAATTTGATATGTGGGTGGACCAGTGCTTAGGTGTTGTTCTTACTTTAACAAGCCTCCTACTTATGATTAACCCTCCCGCAAGCATCCGCAACTACGAGAAAAGTATTAAGAATAAACTCTAACCTTAGCATTAAACTTTTGGATCCAATTGGTCCCTTACGGAATAGCACACAAACTGGGGTTTAAGCTTCTATCACTCTTGCAACCCATCATCTAATAACTACTCCACAATGCATTCCCTTAGGCCCAAATATGGTGAAGTGTCATGTAGTCGACGTTCACATGACACCACTAAGAGAATGACAACATACATATCATCATAATATCGAACACATATCAAGTTCACATGATCAACATGATTTCTCACGTGACCTCAAGAACGAAAGTAATACTCACAAATGATAAACATGCTCAAGATCAGACGGGTATTAAATAGCCTAATGGATCTTAACATATAATCTTCCACCAAATAAACCATATAGTAATCAATTACAAGATGTAATCAACACTACTAGTCATCCACAAGCACCAATCTATAGTTTTTATACAAAGATTGAACACAAGAGATGAACTAGGGTTTGAGAGGAGTTGGTGCTGTGAAGATGTTGATGAAGATAGCCCTCCCCAAGATGGGAGAGTTGTTGGTGATCATGATGACGTTGATTTTCCCCCCCGGGAGGGAAGTTCCCCCGGCGGAATCGCTCTGCCGGAGGGCAAAAGTGCTCCTGCCCAAGTTCCGCCTCGAGGCGGCGGCGCTTCGTCCCGAATGTCCTCCTCTGATTTTTTTCTAGGTCAAAATGACCTATATACCAAAAGATGGGCACCGGAGGTGGGCCGAGGAGGGCAGCACCCACCACAGTGCGCCTGGGCCTCCTGGCGCGCCCAGGTGGGTTGTGCCCACCTGGTGGCCCCCCTCTGGTACTTATTGGCTCCAATAATTCTTAAATATTCCATAAAAAATCCTTGGAAGTTTCAGCTCATTTGGAGTTGTGCAGAATAGGTGGCCTGACGTAGCTTTTTCAAGTTCAGATTTCTAGCTACCAGAATTCTCTCCCTTTGTGCATACCTTGCATATTATGAGAGAAAAGGCATTATAATTACTCCGAAAAGCATTATTATACAATAAAACAACATAAATAATAGTAGGAAAACATGATGCAAAATGGACGTATCAACTCCCGCAAGCTTAGACCTCGCTTGTCCTCAAGCGAAAACTGAAATCGAAAAACATGTCCACATGCTTAGAGAGAGAGAGAGAGGTATTGATAAAAACAAAAAATACAGACATAGCAACATCATGTAACTTATTATAACCACAACAAACTTTAACATAGAACTTTTATCATAGAACTTTTATCATAGACTTCTCATGAACAAGTGACAATTCATCACAACATCGAAGTATAAAGCATAAACTCTATTCGAAACCAACAAACTATGTTCTTGGTCAACTTTGCAACTACAATTCATCATCTTTTCAGGAAGGGTCACGTATCGGAGCCTTTAGGCAAGTCCACATACTCAACCATCATTTAGTCTTCTATAATTGCTAACACTCACTGCGTAAACATGAGCAAAACGTTTCAATCGGACACATAGATAGATAAGGGCTTATAGTTTAGCCTCCCAACACAGTCACCTCAAGGGTGATGTCAACAATAATAACTCATGCTACCCATATTCAATTGGATATATGTGCCTAGTTCTTTCCTCACCACATGATGCTTGCCAAAGGAGAGAAATAAAAGGAATAGAGGGAAAAACTTGGACTCTTGCATAAAAGTAAATACATGAAAGTAAAATATAGTCCCTTCGCAGAGGGAAGCAGAGGTTTCCATGCTCTTTTTGTTTGTATGCTCAACCCCTTAGTGCAAGAGAACGTCACGTTATATTGCCCCTTGTGATGGCAACCTTTATTATGCAGTCTGTCGCTTTTATTCTTCACCATCACAAGTTCTTACAATGCTCAATTTTCCCTTACACTAAATGATCTCACATTTTTATAAGCAATTTTTATTGCCCTTTTTGCACCGATGACAACTTACTTGAAGGATCTTACTCAATCCATAGGTAGGTATGGTGGACTCTCAAACAAGATAGGGTTCAAGGGTTTTGGATGCACAAGTAGTATCTCTACTTAGTGCAGAGTTTTTGGCTAGCAAAGATAGGGGCAAGCACCACATGTTGAAGGATCTATGACAATATAACTTCTATGTGAATATGAACAAACATAAATCATTAAGTTGTCTTCCTTGTCCAACATCAATAATTTTGGCATATAATATTTTGATGGGTGCTCACAATCATAAAAGATTTCCATTATAGTATATTTATATGTGAATATTCTCTTCCCTTATTAATTCTTTCATGAATTGCATCATTGACCAATGCTATGTTTGTCAATCTACAATAAAATTTTCTACTTATAATTTTCCTTGTGTGATGTCATCAGTTACCATAAGATTAGCATATGATATTTTCTTTTATTTCCTTTCTTTTTATTGCAACAAGAAAGTAAAGAAGGCAAAACTCAAACTAAACTTTATTATATATCTCACACACGATTACAAGGATTGATCACTAAGCAAACTCACAAAAAGAAAGGATCGAACTAAACTTTTATTCATCTAATAGCAAAAGATAACCATGGATCGAACTAAGAAAGTAAAGGCAAAAGATAGTGGGGATGATACGATACCGGGGCACCTCCCCCAAGCTTGGCGGAAGCCAAGGGGAGTGCCCATACCCATTACTCAGTTTTCTTTTGGTGTTGAAGAAGAAGGTGGGGGTGATGAAGTAGAAGCAATCTTGTCCAATACATCTCTGAGTATATCTCTTAAGCTGTGAATCTCTTGAAGAGCTTGATGGAGCAGCTTGGTGTTCTTCTCTACTTCAGACATGATATGTTTATTTTGCAGACCCCAAGAGTTTGTCCCTGCATCACTTTCGCTTGGACGAGATATGTCCCAATTGGACGGTATATGCACATGAGGGGTGTTTTCAAACCCATAATTATGAATCAAATTGTGAAAATTGTTTTCATGTAACCTATGTAGAGGCCTCCTTGCAGGGAGTTCTTCCTGATCTCTTTGGCCTTCTTGGCTCTTTATGGGCCTCACAGCTTGATGGGGGTTAGGATGAGTGGAGATGCCCGCCAGAGTCCCTCTCTCAGAGGATGGAGGGTGAATTCTAAACGAGTCCCCCTCATCTTCCTCCATAACAGTCTCTTAAAATTCCTCCCCCTGGATTCTACCTGAAGCAGCCAAGCTTCACCTTCTTCAGTGTTGGAGGAGGGAGAAGACATGATGCCTTGCTCAACAGATCTGACAGAAAATAACAAGAAAAGAAAACAGGAAGTTTCTCCGCGATACGGAGGTTAACAGGTTCAGGAGGTATATATAGATTTTTTTTATCTTGGGGAACAAGCAGAACAGAAGAAAAACGGAGTCCGGAAAGTACCCGAGGTGGGCACAACCCACCTGGGCGCGCCAAGCATGCTTGGTGCGTGGCGCGCCCTGGTGTATCGTGCCCACCAGGGTCACTTTCCTGGAAGTTTCTTATTTTCCTAATTTTCTAAATATTCAAAAACTCACAAAAGATATTTTTGCGGATTTTCTGGAGTCCATTTACTTACCGTATCACGTACCTCCCTTTTTTCATTATTCTCGAGTGTTCCGGAAGGTTTCCTTTATGTATTCTTCTGGTGTCAAAGTTTGGATAATATTGCTTTTAACATTAATGGGTGTACCTGAGATATAGTGTTTTATTCATTGCCCATTGACAACCTTCGGGTTAGTCCCTTCGGCATTATTTATTTTGATAGCTCCGGATCGATAGACCTCCTCGATGACATAGGGTCCTTCCCATTTGGAGAGGAGTTTTCCTGCAAAGAATCTGAAACGAGAGTTGTACAAAAGAACATATTCTCCAACTTTGAACTCATGCTTTTGTATTCTTTTGTCATGCCATCTTTTAACTTTTTCTTTGAATAATTTTGCATTTTCATAAGCCCGGGTTCTCCATTCATCTAATGAGCTAATATCAAATAACCTCTTTTCACCAGCAAGTTTGAAATCATAATTGAGTTCTTTAATTATCCAAAATGCTTCATGTTCTAACTCAAGAGGCAAATGACAAGCTTTTCCATAAGCCATTTTATATGGAGACATACCCATAGGATTTTTATAAGCTATTCTGTAAGCCCAAAGTGCATCATCTAATTTCTTCGAGCAATTCTTCCTGGACCTATTGACAGTCTTTTGTATGTCGGAGTAATGGGCCACGGGTAGCCTCACCCGAGTCCCTATATTTATCAAGACTTTGGGCCGGCTTCGCCTTGCTGTGCCCCAAGCTGAAGCTCCGCTCTCTAGGGGGAGGCTAGCTCAACGGCCGGCCACCAGAGGGCGGCGAACCACCAGCAGACGGCATCATGAGTGGCCGGCTCCCGCCTGCCGGCCTCTAGGGGAGATCGCATCGAGCAGGCGGCCACCGTGCACCCTCAGAGTTTGTGCCCCCATCAAGAGGGCGAGATGGGGCATGGCTACAGTGAGGCCCTCACCCCCGAATCTTGGGATTGGCGCGGCCACAGTGTCCCGTACAGGCGGAGATCTCCGCACAGCGTGGCACTGTTGCCACCCTCCGTTGACGTCACTCTGGGCAGGCAGAGCCCTGCTCCCCACGACGGCCTGTCGGTACGGCCCGCGGGCTGCGGGCCCTACAGGGCAGCGACATCCCAGAAGACGGCGCACGCCGAACCAATCGGACCAGGAGAGGGCCGGCCTCCAGCAGGCGGCTATCCCCTCCCTCGAAGCAAGTGCGCCATTAACCTGATGAGACCAGGTGTGGCTATAGTGATCTCCCACCAGGCGGCCGGACTGTAGCCACACTGAGCTGACCAAGCTAGCGTCATTAGCAGCACGGCTACAATGAGCAGCCACCAACCAGACCCGCCAGCGGCAGGAGCGGCCTGTCGGCTCCGTACCAGACCAGTCTGTGGGGCCCACCAAGCGGCAGGCCCCAGTAGTCGGCGGAGAAGCCAGAGGCTGGAGACGCTGACAGCCGGGCCCAGCAGCCGGCTAGATTACCATTGTACCCCTAGGGGGTAGGCCTATGTAAACCCCCCAGGGCATCCATGCAAAGGGTTCCCACCCCATCAGACCTAGCCACATTCCTGGAGTAGGGGAGAGCTAGCCTTGCCTTCCCCTACCTCTAGCATACAACTCAAGGAGCGACTTTGTATCACTTGTGCCTTTAGTGATCATGCGGAGACCCCGTAGAGCAGGACTAGGGGTGTTATCTCCTAGGAGAGCCCCGAACCTGGGTAAAGTACGCCGACGTTCGTGTCTACGCCTCATCCCGCTTCCGGGCACCGGATGTTCTACTCGCTCCCACCATGATAAGCCATCCTTTGGCATATGTCGCACCCAACCCCCGACATTTGGCGCCCACCGTGGGGCGAGGTGCACCCTCTCCTTGAGATCTGCTCTGGACGGGAACCCTGTTCCTTCCTGGCGAGCAAAGCCAGCCCAGCACGCCCAACGGCGTCAGCCTCGACGCCCTTCATGGCGCGGAGATCACCTGCACGGCGAGCTGCCACGCCGACCTCGTTGGTGATATTCACCTCTCCGACGAGCCGGCCTCCGACGCGGGCACCGGCTGCCCCGAGAGCCACCTCGTCAGCCTCCTCGACCAGCTACACGTCACCAGCGAGCCTGCTGTGGACCTGGAGTCTGTTGGCTCCACCGAGCCAATGATCGTCGACTCCGACATGGTGTGGCTTGACGCATTCCCCACCAACATGGTGATCTACGACGAGCCGCCTCCTCGCGAGCACAGCGGCGGGAGCACCGTCACAGAGGTGCTTGTCATCAACAGTGGCGTGCGCTCGGCTGGAGATGCTAGAGACCCACTCGATGCGACGCTGCGAGACCTGGCGGCGCCCATCCCAGAAGACGCGGATGCTGAGACGCTGGAGGCATGCCGTGTCCAGCTTCTCGAGAGCGTTGGCGGACTGGCCAGCATGTGACACCTCTCGGACGCCTATCGGCGCGAGATGGACAGAGCCGTCGGCGGCACGCCGGCTCCTGGGGGGCCTAGCCGCATTGGCCCTATCCCGCAGCATGGCGGGACCATCGCCAGCATGTTCGAGGCAGAACGCCCCGTCTATGCCACGCCTGCAGAGAACATCCGGGCCGCCCAGGCGGTGACGGATGAACTAGAAAAGTATGAGGGCGACGAGTGTCGCCGCATGATGGAGCGAGTCTAGCAGCTCCTAGACGCGGCTGCCGCGTTGCACGAAGCCGACTGCCGCGCTGAAGAGCCCACCCCGTGGAATGAAGAGCCGCCCCATCGCTAAGATCACGGTGCGACATCCCGGACGCCGACTAGCGGCGCCTGTGGAAGACGAGGCAACGAGCCGGCGGCAAGCCGAAGCGGGACTCGCCTTTCCATCGAGCGTGACGAAGACGGTCGCCATCGAGTGGTGGAGCGCCGGGGCGAACTTCCACCTCCTCCGCCTCGCGGAGCAATACATCCCACTCCTCCGCCTGTCACGCACCCGACACTCGGCGACCGCCTTGGCCGCCGAGAAGGAGTCGGAGAGAACGACGCCCGCCATCGGATTGACCACCTCAAACGATCCCTGGCACTAGAAGAAGAAGATGCGCTGGGTCCACCCTATTTCGGCCCATGAATCCGGGATGAACCCTTTCCCAAACGGTTCACCCTTCCGTGAGATGCGCCCAAGTACACCGGTTCCGTGAAGCCGGAGGATTGGCTGGTCGACTACTCGACAGCCGTCAACATCGCAAACGGCAACAAGCGTGTTGCCGTGAAGTACGTCCCACTCATGCTTCAGGGTACAACCCAAACTTGGCTCAATAGCCTGAAGCCCCGCAGCATCAACAGCTGGGTTGATTTCATCGAGGCCTTCATCCGCAACTTCACCAGCACCTACAAGCGGCCTCCCAAGCCCCGACAGCTCTCCTTGTGCGTCCAAGGGCCCACAGAATCGACTCGCGACTACCTCACGCACTGGGCCAAGCTGCGCAACTCCTGCAAAGGCGTGCACGAGGTGCAGGAAATCGAGTACTTCACTGCCGGGTGCCGAGAGGGCACCCTCCTCAAGCATCGACTCCTCTGCGATGAGCCTGCGATGCTCGACGAGCTGCTGATCATCGCCGACAAAACACGCCACGGCTAACTCCTCCATGAAGGCGGAAATCCTAGTGGATGCATCCGGCAAGGTGGCACCTCAGGCCCTCGGACTCCGGCTGGTGAGACCAGTCGGCGACAGCAACCAAGTGAGAACAAGCGGAAGGCCACTCAACCGGCTTCCTCCAGCCGGCAAGTGGCGACAATTGAGGATCAGCAGCCGGAAGGGCAGCCGGCACCCAAGCGGCAGAAGGGCGGCAAGTCCAATTGGTTGCCCGCCTTCTCTTATGAGAATACCTTAGATGCACCTTGCAAGTTCCATAGCGGCGCAAAGCCGTCCAACCACACCACTCGGAAGTGTCACTGGCTCGCCAGAATCGCCAAGGGAGATGGACTCCTGCCTCCTCCGCCTGCCGGACCGCCGCCTTCTCAGCCCCAGCAGCCGGCGGCCCGACCAGTCGGCACCATACAAGACGAGTACCCAGAGGAGCACGGAGCTTATGTTGTGTTCACCAGTGTGGCTGATGACAGACGCAGCAGACGGCAGCAACAACAAGAAGTGCAAGCAGTAGCCTCCAGTACTCCTGAATTCATGCATTGGTCTGAGAAGCCTATCAGTTGGAGCAGGGCCGACCACCCGGAAGTCATGCCTTCCCCAGGTTCATACACCCTGGTCCTAGAATCTACCTTTGCAACGGAGAGGCGAGCAGTGCGTTTCTCCAGAGTCTTGATAGATGGCGGCAGCAGCATCAATATCCTGTACCATGACACAATGGAGAAGTTGGGAATCAAGCAGAAGTAGCTCATCCCCAGTCGGACTGTATTCCATGGCATAGTCCCTGGCCTTTCCTGCTCAGCAATCGGCAAGACACAGATTGATGTTCTCTTCGGAGACAAGAGTCATTTCTGCCGTGAGCCAGTTTGGTTTGAAGTGGTGGACCTCGAAAGCCCCTACCATGCAATGCTTGGTCGACTAGCTCTGGCCAAGTTCATGGTAGTCCCCCACTATGCTTACCTCAAGATGAAGATGCCGAGTACCAAGGGGATCCTGACCGTAGTCGAAGACTACAAGAAGTCGGTCGCTTGCGCCGCAGATAGCAGCCAGCTGGCCGAGTCCCTCGTGATTGCAGCCGAGAAGCGACTCCTTGACCGGGTGGTGGCGTTGGCAGGCAAGAAGCCGAAAATATCACCCATTCCCACGGAGTCGGAGGTTGAGGGCTCATTCAAGTCGGCCAAGGAAACAAAGAACATACCCTTGGACCCGGAGCACCCGGAGAGGCACGCAGTCATAGGTGCAAACCTTGACAACAAATAGGAAAGCGAGCTCGTCGATTTCCTCCGTGAGAATCGGGACATCTTTGCATGGTCTCCCAAAGACATGTCGGGTGTTCCGCCGGATTTTGCCGAGCACAAGTTACATGTCCGACCTGACGCCAAGCCGGTCAGGCAGCCCTTGCGCCGCCTATCAGAAGAGAAGAGAAGAGTTATCGGAGAAGAGATATCCCGGCTTCTAGCAGCCGGATTCATCATGGAAGTGTTCTTTCCAGAGTGGCTGGCCAACCCAGTCATAGTGCTGAAGAAGAATAAGCAGTGGCGCATGTGTATTGACTATACCAGCCTCAACAAAGCGTGCCCCAAAGATCCGTTTGCTCTGCCAAGAATTGATCAAGTGATAGACTCCACAGCCGAATGCGAGTTGTTGAGTTTCTTGGATGCATACTCAGGGTATCATCAGATAAAGCTGAACCCGGCCGGCAGGCTGAAGACCGCCTTCATCACGCCATTTGGAGCCTTCTGTTACCTGACCATGACATTCGGCTTGCGAAACGCCAGCGCCACGTTTCAGCGTTGCATGCAGAAGTGCCTCCTGAAGCAACTCGGCAGAAATGCCCATGTCTATGTGGATGATGTGGTGGTGAAGACGGAGAAGCGTGGCACGCTGCTAGAAGACCTCAAGGAAACTTTTGAGAACTTGCGCCGATTCCAGATCAAGCTCAACCCGGAGAAATGTGTCTTTGGAGTACCAGCCGGCCAGCTTCTTGGCTTTCTGGTCTCAGAGCCCGGCATAGAGAGCAACCCGGTGAAGATCAAGGCCATTGAGAAGATGGAGGTGCCCACCCGACTGCTGGACATGCAGAAATTCCCTGGCTGCCTGGCATCAGTTAGCCGTTTCATCAGTCGGCTGGGCGAGAAGGCCCTTCCTCTGTACCAACTTATGAAGAAGACCAGTTTTTTCGAGTGGAACGACAAGGCGGACGAAGCCTTTTCCCAGCTCAAGGAGATGTAGGCAACCCCGCCTATCCTGGCAGCTCCGACTGAGAAGGAGCCCATGCTCCTCTACATCGCTGCCACCAGTCGGGTTGTTAGCATAGTCATTGTGATAGAGCGCAAGGAGGAGGGCAGAGCATTGCTGGTCCAGAGACCGGTATATTACTTGAGTGAAGTGTTGTCCGCCTCCCAGCAAAACTACCCACATTATCAGAAGATGTGCTATGGTGTGCACTTTGCCGCTAAGAAGCTGAAGCCTTACTTTCAAGAGCACCCAATAACCGTCATCTGCACGGCTCCGCTTGCCGAGATCATTGGAAGCCAGGATGCTTCTGGCCGAGTGGCCAAATGGGCTATTGATCTGGCCCCTTACACCATCTACTACCAGCCTCGCACCACCATCAAGTCACAAGTGTTGGCTGACTGCTACGTCTCGAGCTTGCGTTGGTTTTCCCCGTAGAGGATAGGATGATGTATCACAGTAGCGTAAGTATTTCCCTCAGTTTTTGAGAACCAAGGTATCAATCCAGTAGGAGGTCACGCGCAAGTCCCTCGTACCTGCACAACACAATAGCAACTCGCAACCAATGCTTAGGGGTTGTCAATCCCTTCACGGTCACTTACGAGAGTGAGATCTGATAGAGATAATATTTTTGGTATTTTTGATAGATATATGCAAAGTAAAAAAGTAAAGGCAAAGTAAAAACAAAGCAAGTAAATAAAGTGATATAGATTGACATGATGAGAATAGACACGGGGGCCATAGGTTTCACTAGTGGCTTCTCTCAAGAGCATAAGTATTCTACGGTGGGTGAACAAATTACTGTTGAGCAATTGATAGAATTGAGCATAGTTATGAGTATATCTAGGCAATGATCATGTATATAGGCATCACGTCCATGACAAGTAGACCGAAACGATTCTGCATCTACTACTATTACTCCACTCATCGACCACTATCCAGCATGCATCTAGAGTATTAAGTTAAAAATAGAGTAACACCTTAGGCAAGATGACATGATGTAGAGGGATAGATTCATGCAATATGATAAAAAACCCATCTTGTTATCCTCGATGGCAACAATACAATACGTGCCTTGCAACTCTTTCTGTCACTGAGTAAGGACACCGCAAGATTGAACCCAAAGCCATGCACTTCTCCCATTGCAAGAACTACCAATCTAGTTGGCCAAACCAAACGGATAATTCGAAGAGACTTGCAAAGATAACTCAATGATACATAAGAGAATTCAGAGAAGAATCAAATATTTTCCATAGATAAGTTGGATCATAAACCCACAATTCATCGGTCTCAACAAACACACCGCAAAAAGAAGATTACATCGAATAGATCTCCACAAGAGAGGGGGAGAACATTGTATTGAGATCCCAAAAGAGAGAAGAAGCCATCTAGCTACTAGCTATGGACCCGAAGGTCTGACGTAAACTACTCACACTTCATCGGAGGGGCTATGGTGTTGATGTAGAAGCCCTCCGTGGTGGATGCCCCCTCCGGCGGAGCTCCGGAACAGGCCCCAAGATGGGATCTCGTGGATACAGAAGGTTGCGGCGGTGGAATTAGGTTTGTGGCTCCTGTTCTGATCATACGGGGATACGTAGGTATATATAGGAGGAAGGAGTATGTCGGTGGAGCTCCGAAGGGGCCACGAGGTAGGGGGCGCGCCCAGGGGGCGCGCCCTCCACCCTCGTGACCTCATCGGAAGCTTCTTGGAGTAGGGTCCAAGTCTCCTGGATCACGTTCGGTGAGAAAATAACGTTCCCAAAAGTTTCATTCCGTTCGGACTCCGTTTGATATTCCGTTTCTTCGAAATACTGAAATAGGCAAAAAACAGCAATTCTGGGCTGGGCCTCCGGTTAATAGGTTAGTCCCAAAAATAATATAAAATTAGAAAATAAAGCCCAATATAGTCCAAAACAGTAGATAAAGTAGCATGGAGCAATCAAAAATTATAGATACGTTGGATACGTATCACTGACTTCCTTGTCGACTGGGCCGAGACCCAGTACCTACCGCCAGCACCAGACTCCACCCATTGGCGGATGCATTTTGATGGTTCGAAGATGCGCACCGGTTTGGGAGCCAGCATCGTCCTCACCTCTCCCAAAGGCGACAAGCTCAAATATGTGTTGCAAGTCCATTTTGCCGCCTCCAACAACGTAGCAGAATATGAGGCACTCATACACGGACTCCAGCTTGCCAAGGAACTCGGCATTCGCCGGATCCTATGCTATAGTGACTCTGACTTGGTGGTCCAGCAGTCGTCAGGCGACTGGGACGCCAAGGACACGAATATGGCAAGCTACCACTTCCTCGTGCAGCAACTCAGCGGATACTTTGACAGGTGTGAGTTCCTTCATGTGCCAAGAAATGATAATGAGCAAGCAGATGCCTTGGCACGGATCGGCTCCACCCGACAGGCGATACTAGCCGGCGTCGTCTTGCAGCACCTCTTCAAGCCATCTGTCAAGCCATCACCAGAGTCCGACTCCATCTTCATGCCGACCCCTCCTGAAGCAGTCGGATCTGACTTGAGGATACCAGAAGCCGGCGTGGGGACTTCTGCAGGCGGCCCAGGGATTATAGCCGGCCCGGGAATTCCAGAGCCCGTCCCGGGGACTGCAGCAGTCGGCCCGGGGACTTCTTCAAGACAGCAGGCGGTAGCCGACTCCAACCTGCCGCCTCCTAGCCCAACCGCCCTCATACAAGTTGTTATCATGGCAGTCGGAGAGATAGCAGCACCATCATGGGCTCAACCTATCCTCAAATTCCTGGTAGACAAAGAGCTGCCAGCCGACGAGACCCTGGCCCGACAAGTGCAACGACGAGCGGCAACATACACCATAGTCAACAAAGAGCTGGTTCAGCGCAGTGTGACTGGTGTGTACCAGCGCTGTGTGGAGCCGGACCAGGGCCAAGCAATCCTCAGAGATATTCACCAGGGCGAATGTGGTCACCACGCGGCCTCAAGAGCACTCGTGGCCAAAGCTTTTCGCCATGGCTTCTTCTGGCCGACTGCTCTTGAAGAGGCCAAAGAATTGGTCCAGAAGTGCCAAGGGTGCCAGAGATTCCGCTCCAAGCCTCATTTGCCAGCTTCTGCACTCAAGACTATTCCCATTGCTTGGCCTTTTGCTGTTTGGGTTTTGGATATGGTGGGGCCATTCAAGATAGCCCGAGGTGGCATGACTCATCTGCTTGTCGCTGTGGACAAGTTCACCAAGTGGATAGAGGCCAAGTGTCACGACCGGTTTTTCAATAAAATACTTATTGAGAAAATTGATCTTTTGATCCCAGTATAGGAAAAGTCATCCTCGCTGGTAGACAAATACTTGATAAACTGAGGACCAGTAGAATTAAATATATTACAGGGTTGAGCTGAGGCTGCTCAACAAATTATTACAAACTCGCCAATATCTTACATAAGGGCGGTTATGACACAGGGGGGTGGTGACATGCTACTAGCTCGAGATAAAAGTGGTGGTGGATAACTTGACTACTAACTGGCGATTCATCGAGCGTCGAGGTGAGGCTCGATGTATTTATTTCTGGGGTGGCGGAAGCAGATATAGTACAGTGACCAAATGCAGGATCGCACCGGACTGACTGGGACTCCTCTAGGCGTCGGACTCGCTATCGAACTCTTCATCCATAAGATCGCCTTCATCAACATCTGGCCAAATCAACAAGCCAGGTGAGTACTTTGAAAGTACTCGCAAGACAGTTCGGACAAAAGATATAATAAATGTATGCATGAATGCATCATGAACAAAAATAATGATGCTCATCCCAATGATAAAGTTGTTGCACGACTTGATAAATAAATAAATAACTGAAAACCGATCGGGTGTCTAGAGCGACGCCTCGAAAGGTAAACAAATAAAGTTCATGCCGCAGTCGGGTGTCTAAGCGACACCACATAAAGGGCTTATAAAAGAAATGCCATAGTCGGACGTCTGAGCGACATCACAGAAAGGGCTTATAAAAGAAATACCACAGTCGGGCGTCTGAGCGACATCGCAGAAAGGGCTTGCAAAAGAAATGCCACAGTCGGACGTCTGAGCGACATCACAGAAAGGGGTTGCAAAAGAAATGCCACAGTCGGACGTCTGAGCGACATCACAGAAAGGGCTTATATCAAAAGTAAATAACAAGTATGCCACAGTCGGACGTCTGATTGACGTCACAGAAAGGGCTTATATCAAATGTAAATAACAAGTATGCCACAGTCGGACGTTTGAGCGACATCACAGAAAGGGCTTATATCAAAAGTAAATAACGGGTTAGTCCATCCACAAGAATAAACTTTTAACCGGATTTACACACATGTAGTCCACCGGAGTTTTGTCACTGAGGCTGATATCTGACAAGATAAGATGAATACAGTACTTGGAGAAGTACAAGATGATTTAAAGAATTTGTGACTCTGCAGAGTTTGTACTAACTGACCACAGCCAACGGATTTCTGTAGTCACGAAGGACTAGTTCCGTTTATGGTATTTCGGTAGAAACTCATTTAACCAGTACACACCCATTTCACCTCATGATGCCAGGAATCACCCTAGACAACGTCCAAGAAAAACTTTGAGACGGGGAGGTCACAACCTCGAATAGCATGGGATCAAATTTCTATACGCGCGCTCTAAGGGGTGCCTCCCTCTCGGTCCCAACCGGAAACACCCATGCCCCCTGACCGGATGACGGGCTTTAATCCAGGGCCATGGAACCCTCATCCCGGCCTCTCTACTTGGTGTGTACCAGGAAAACGGTTTGCAACTTACTAAGCCATATTCCTTGCGGAAAACAAGTGGCAGTATAGGAAGGAAATGAATGGGAATGTGATTTGATTCACGATGACAATAAAGTCAAATAATCTGGCATAAGACTGGCATGCCACAACACTGCCATCTTACCCATCCTCATGCCATCACATGGCCATGCCAATATGTATCCAACAACATATGGCTTTCCGAAACTTACCTTCCACTTTTGTGCATGAAATATAACATTCAAAGAAATGTTCATAAACATGCCATGAAACTCCTAAATGCAAACATGCAACAAACACTCATCATATCAAGAGTTCAAACATGCTTGCCTGGTTCGGAGTAGTCAGAGTCTAACTGGGTGAAGTTCGCGGCTCCGTGACCTCCTCCGGTATCTCTGTGTTTAGTGCACCTTTCCGTGTCGGTGGGTGGTGGTAGAGGTCGCCGGCGAGCACCACGTCGACGGCGGCCCTTGCTCCGGCGGACGGTGGTTCGGGCTCCCTTTTATAGGCGATCCGGGGCGGTGGCCGTGAACGGAGTTCTCCGGCGATGGTTACGGTGGCGCAGCGATTTGTTGGGGAGGTTTAGGCGGTTGATCATCAACGTGGAGGTCCACGGGCTCCGTTTAGCATCTAACCTTGGTCGGGTCGGGCGTGCTGGCTGGTTTCGGCAGAACGAGGCGGCGTGGGCCCGTCGGCAGCAGAGGGCGCGCCCTGAGCTTGTCGGGTCACAGCAACGGTGCTGCGGGGGTGCGCTGGCATGCATGAGCCACGCGGAGGGCTAGGGAGCAAAGGGCGGCGCAGAATGACGTTGTGCCGCAGGGTTGCCTCCTGTCGGTCGCCACAGGAGGTCCCGACGCCGCAGAAGACGCCGGCGAGGGCGGGCCAGGGTGCTGCTGACGCCAGGAACCGGCCAAGTGCGCGTGCAGCGCTCTGGACAGGGAGGAGGGGCTGTACGCAACGCGCCAGGCGCACTGTCGACGCGTGACCGAACTCTGACGAAGAAAACGACACTGAATCTCTCTGAACTTCTAAATCTCTCTGAAAGTGCAAAGAAATAGTGCAGGCTAGGTGTTCGACAGAATGATTTTGGTATGTGGGAGTTTCTCCTTGAGCTGATTTTTGGTGGAGTGGTCTCTCATTGCAACTGGGGGTTTCCTGAATTTTTGTGGAATTTTTGGAGAAGTGGAGATATGAATTTCACCAAATTTGACAAATCTGGTCCAAACTTGCAGAGGGTGAAATTTGAAAAATTTGAAAAGAAGAAGAGTGGATCTTGATGGTTCTAGGTTGTGGTTACCAAGGACCATCCAGAGGAGTTGGTTTGGGATCAAGAATCAAAGGCATTTAGGTACTTGCTTTGCAAATCACCTAGGTTCAAAATAATGGACAGAATTGTTCTGGGAAAAGAAATAAATGAGATAAAATCCAAAATTGAGTTGGACTTGTTGGGACAGAAAAATATGGATTGCCCCAAAGTGGAAGGAGGGGTTTTGGTAAGTTTTACCATATGAGGCATGGTAAAATCATGAGTGGTTTCAATATAAGAGAAGACCCAAAACTCCTAGGATTTTCTTTTAAAAGAAAATAAATCCCAAAATAAATTTGAGAAGGTGTCAAACAGAAGAAAGGTTTTTAATAACCAAACACCAGGGTTGAAGAAGATACCAAAATAAAATCCTTGCCAAAGGGGAAAAAGTTTTGAGGGAGAGGTTTTTGGAAGGATTTAAATGACCTTCTTCAAATCCAGCAAAGTTCTTTCTGAAAACAAAAACCACAAAATTTTTGGAGTGTCACACCAAGCCAATCAAGAAACTGAATGGGCCGACTTCCGTGACTTTCATCGCCGACATCACCACTCGGTACGGCATACCACATAGCATCATCACCGACAATGGCACAAACTTTGCCAAAGGAGCCTTGGCTCGTTTCTGCACAACGCAGGGCATCCGACTGGACTTTGCGTCCGTTGCCCACCCGCAGTCAAACGGCCAGGTTGAGCGAGCAAACGGCCTCATCTTGTCCGGCATCAAGCCCCGACTAGTCGAGCCTCTAGAGCATTCGGCCGGCTGCTGGCTCGACGAGCCACCGGCCGTCCTCTGGAGCCTGCGCATGACTCCGAACAAGTCGACCGGCTTCACGCCCTTCTTCCTCGTTTACGGTGCTGAAGCCGTCATCCCAACGGACATAGAGTTCGACTCCCCACGAGTCACCATGTACACCGAGGCGGACGCCAAGGAGGCGCGAGAAGACGATGTCGACCTGCTAGAAGAGGGCCGGCTGTTGGCGCTCAGCCGGTCCGCCATCTACCAGTAGAGTCTGCGCCAATACTACAACCGCAAGGTGAAGCCAAGATCCTTCCAGGAGGGAGACCTTGTGCTCCGGCTGATCCAGCGAACAGCCGGCCAGCACAAGCTCTCGGCGTCCTGGGAAGGCCCCTTCATCATTAGCAAGGTGCTGGGCAACGACTCCTACTATATGATCGACACTCAGAAGCCCAGAGCGCGCAAAAAAGATGATTCGGGCAAGGAGACGGAGAGGCCGTGGAATGCAAACCTCCTTCGGAGATTTTATAGTTGAAAGCAGTATGTATCACGCTACCTTTTGTATTATGTACAAAGACTCCGGGTCCCCCGAGACGAACTCGGGGACTGCCCTCCTTTTATCTATATGATAAGTGTTATGCCCATGAGTGTGCGTTGTTATTTATTTCCTCCTGGCACCGGGTCGACCAGTCGGCCCGGAGGTTTGCCGCCTTCTACTATATGCCGCCTCCTGCAGCCGGACAAGTAATGTGTTGGCACCTAAAACTCCTTTTGTCAGAAGCCACAGCTCGTAGAGCGACTACATGGCGGGCAGAGGCGGCAAGACAGTGCCCGCATGAAAAATGGTTAAGGAAAAAGCGCATATAGCTGAGGTCGGCACCATACCTGCCCGGCCGGCTGCCGAGCAGCCGGCTGGCCGGCTTCTACTTCCCTTGCCCAAACCTCCAAACGGCTAAGTACTTTCCCTCCCGCAAAAAAGCTAAGTACTCAAACCAGCCACAGTCCGCAGAGCGGCTGCCTGGCTGGCAAGAGGATAGCTAAAGGAGGGCGGCAAAGGAAAAAAGCAAGGAGTATAGGCAAGGAAAGTTAGAAATCGGCAGAACAAAGCATAAAGTTGCGATAGAATATTTACATAGATAAAGGCCCATCGACCGGCATTCAATAAAGTTTGATACACCCCCGGGTGGAATTGTGCGAATTTAACAAATATGTCCAGACCAAGCAAGCAGGAAAAGAAAAAGATAAACACCCTAGGGAGCAGCAGAGTATTCCGGCTGGGTGCTGGGGTCGACGGCGCCAGTTTGTGCGACAGACGGCTCCGGCTGGACGCTGGAGTCAGCGGTGCAAGTTGGCGCAGCAGGCGGCTCCAGCTGGATGACAGAGTCAGCTGCGCCGGTTGGCGCGGCAGGCGGCTCTGGCTGGATGTCGGGGTCGGCGGTGCCAGTTGGTGCAGCAGGCGGCTCCAGCTGGATGACGGAGTCAGCTACGCTGGTTGGGGCGGCCGACGGCTCCGGCTGGGCGCTGGAGTCAGCGGCGCCAGTCGGGATGGCGGAGGGCTGGATGACGGAGTCGGTGGCGTCTGTCAGAGGAACGGGCTGCTGGTCGGTCACCACCTGGCCGCCCCCAGTAGCAGTCGCCGCTTTGGAGCGTGGGTCATTACTTGAGGCACGGTCAGGGTGGGGCTGACCATCCGCCCCAGCCTCCGGCATGTCGACGTCGCTATCCTCCTCCTCCTCCTCCTCATCCTCATCCTCCTCCTCCTCCCCCTCCCCCCTTCATTGCTGGACTCGATGACTTTGGCCGAGTCCTTGCTGTCCTCCGGGTTCAGCCCAAGCCACTCCTATGGCGCTTCAGCACCTTCCTTGACCGCCTCCGGAATGAAGATGCTGGTGTCGGTGAAGTCGGCTATTGCCGCCGCCCTGTTGATAAGCTCGGCCTCCACCGCCGCCAGCTCCTCCCGCACTTCCAGCCAGAACGTGGCTAACTGGGCTAAGTCTAGCCCAGGATACCATGCCTTGACGAACTCAAGGGCGCGGCGCGCTCCTGCCAGGGCTGCAGAGCCCTTCCAGGCCTCCAGGCGGCCGACCACCACCTCCAGCCAGTCAGCGGTCCGGCTTGGAGTGCGCGGAACCGGCAGGCCTGGCCAGAGGGCGGAAACCGCCTGGGCCCCGACACGCTGAAGATGGCGCAGCACTTGATGGGCGGGCTGAAGACGGGCCTGGATGCTGAGGATCTGCTCATTGAGGGTCCGGGGGGCGTCAGCAGCAATATGCATGCCTTCCGCCCTCCGCTCCTTGCGCTGGGCCTCGATGACTTGGCTCGCGGCGACGGAGTGACCCGGGAAGAAATCTGCTTAGGCAAAAGGCAAGGAAAAACAAAGTCAGAAACAAGCAGTTGGCTTAGACAAAGACCGGCAGCTCAAGACAATGAGCAAGAAGAATAAAAACTCACCATCGACCAAGTCCTCGATGCTTCTGAAGCAGGCCGTCGTCTGCGCCTCCTTGTCGGCCCAGGCGGCGCGCTCAGTTTCAAACTCGGCGAGGAGATTGGCCTCCGTCGCCTTTGCCTCCTGCTGGGCCGTCTTGAGAGCCTCCGTCTGCTCGGCGAGCTTGGCGACCAGCCGGTCTCGCTCCTCGATCAGCTTGCTGCACTCCACCTCCTTGCCGCGCAGAGCGGTGTTGGCTTCGCCCAGCTGCTGCTGCAAGGCGGCGTTGGCCTCTTAAAAAAGGAAAAGAAGAAAGAGCATCAGTCAAAAGACAAAGAGGGATGCAGTTGCTGGGGAGATCCGGCCCGACTGCTCAGCAGTCGGCCCGAATTTCAGGGACTACAGCCCGCGGGGGCGCCATCGCACCCCCTGAGAAAAGAAGTAATTAACAAAGGAAGAACCACTGAGGAGATTCGGCCCGACTGCTCAGCAGTCGGCCTGAACCTCGGGGACTACAGCCCGCGGGTGCGCCAGCGCGCCCCCACGAAGAAAGGAAGTCAGGGCTTACTCCGGCTCTCGGTCAGATGGGCGGTTTGCGTCTCCAGCTCCCAGACCCTGGAGTTGAAGGTGACCGCGCGAAGATTATGGTAGTCCTGCAGAGGAAATATCATATAAAGTCAACATTTGACACATACAAGTTAAAGTTTCAGACCGCCTGCTCAGCAGCCGACCCAAAACTTGGGGACTACACCCAGTGGGTGTGCTAGCGCGCCCCCACAAAGAAAACAAGAAGATCAAAAAGCGAAGGAAACTTACGCGATGGCTGCCCGCGACTCCAGGAAAGCTTCGTTGCAGCGCTTAAGGGCTTTGGCTTCAGGCCGGAGTTTGGCCTGGATGTCGAGGGATGCCTGGTTCAGGGCGCCGGTCCCGGCCCAGTGTATCCAGCAAGCAGGCGTGGTGCTTGTCGCCTCGGTGTCGGGGACCGATGAGCTCGTAGCACCGGCCTCCTGCGGTCGTAGTGCTGAGGCCGCCTTCTCAAGATGATGGCGTGCGGGTGAACGGACCTCAGGAATCAGGTCCGTGACCACCGCGTCCCCGACTGGTGGCACCGGCGGCTCGGCCGGCTGCTCGTCTTGCATCCCGGTAGTCGGTGGCGGCGGTGGCACGGGGACATCCGGCATGGCCACGTCGCCGCCCTCCCGCTCCCGGATCGGATGCTCGTCGCCGGCTCCCCCGGTTGTCGCCTCAAAATCAGGCGGAGGTGGCGCGGTGTTCAGGGGCGTCATGAGCAGTGGCTCTTGGCGGCGTGTAGCCTCCGCGAGCCGCTCCCTCTCCGCGGCTTCGGCCTCCCCCTACAAAAAAATACACTTCCGTGATGATACGTGTTTGTCACAGTAGGTCGCATTTTTTGTCATGCATGTACATCCATGACAAATTTATGACAGAATCAAGATAGTCATACCTGTGCTGTCGTAGAAGTGTTCCATGACATTACCAAAATTATCATCACAAAAGTGTCCACTTCCATGACGATAAATTGCGCGTCACAGAAGTTCTTTCATCAAGGGTGACCGACACGTGGCATCCACCGTAACGGAACGGCGTTAAGCTATCGGGTCGGGTTTTGGATCCGATAACCCATTAACAGCCCCGACCAATGGGGATTTTCCACGTGTAAAATCATCATTGGCTGGAGGAAACACGTGTCGGCTCATCGTTGGGACAGATGTCATCCACTCATTGGACGGAAGGCGCCTATGATACGTCGACATGTGGCACGGCCCAACAGAGGCCCATTCCTGTGAAAAGGCCGGCCCAGTAAAAATTAGCAGGCCAGCCCATATAAGGCCTACTTGTGTTAGGTCCATTTAAGCCCATGGCCCATACGAGATGTGCCAATTTGGCCCGTCAATGACCCATTAAAGATTTGACACCATTGCAGCCCATCGTCAGTTCGAGCCCGTTAACAGCCCACTATATATTTGGGCTCAATATCGGCCCAATGAGATTTTGGCCTGTTAACGACCCCTTTAATGGATGGGCCAATTTTCAGGATGTACATCTTTCGGCCTTTTAGCGACCCATTTAAATGTTGGGCTAGTTTTCGGACCAGTGTGTCTTTCACCCTGTTGACGGCCCATAAATCTGATGGGCCATTTGTTGTCGGACCTGAGTTTCGGCCTTTTAGCGGCCCATTTAAGTGTTGGACCAATTTTCTGGCCCGGTGTCACTTTCAGCCTGTTGACGGCCCATAAATCAGTTGGGCCATTTGTAGTCGGACCTGAGTTTTGGCCTTTTAGCGACCCATTTAAGTGTTGGGCCAATTCCCGGCCCTGTGTGCCTTTCGGCCTGTTAATGGACCATAAATGAGTTGGGCCATTTGTAGTCGGACCTTAGTTTTGGCCTTTTAACGGCCCATGCCCTTCATGGTCCAATACCAGCCCGGTTTCTCTTTCAGCCTGCTAAAGCCCCATAACACAGTTGGGCCATTTACAATACGACCTGACTTTTGGCCTCTTAGCGGCCCATGGTCTTCATGGTCTAGTACAAGACCGCTGTCTCTTTTGGCCTGCTAAAGGCCTACAGTATAGTTGGGCCATATGTAGCCCAAACTTAGTAACGGCCTGTTAATGGCCCGTGAAATAAACTGGGGCCACCTGTTGCCCGCTTCGATGTCGGCTTGTTAACGACCTGGGAGGTAAGAGGGCCGACCATTAACTTTCGGCCTAGTAACGGCCCATTAACTTAATGGGCCCACTAAAGTCCGTACATGTCTTTAGGCCAAATTAGATAATCTGAGCCCATTACGACGAGCAATTATGCACAGGACCAAAACCAATGATGCAAAGGTACGGCATACAGGGAATAACGTTGCACATCCAGCATATATTACAGGAAATTACATCCACTAGGCAATCAAAGATTGATGCCAGTGCAAATAAATGAGCTGAACCTAACCATCTACAACATCACAATCTGCAACCTCAGCACAGATGACGCCCATAAGCATGTGGGCAAGTTCTTTCTGCTTTGCTACACTGTCTCTGAAAACATTGATCAGTTGTTGTGTCGCACAACTCTGCACCTCTGATTCATCCACCATTTCCATCATTGCTTCAGCGATTAATTGGTTCACAAACATACATTTATTCCGTTGCATTCGAGACAGAGGATACTGAACAGATTCAGAAGGCGATTTTGGCAGGCTTGTATTATTGATAGTGGAGAGTGTCTCAACCACTGCATCATAACATAAATTAGGACGGGAACCAAACAGATTAATCATGAGTTATTGCCATATTACCTGGCCTAGATTTACTGGAAAGAAACAATGGGGTTGCCTTGCTGTTTTCAGAGTTTGTCTTCTTATCTTCAGCAGCATGCACAAAATTAACACACTAGCATTGCTATCATTGGCCAAGTCAGATAATAGGAAAGCAACATTGACACAACAAACGTTTGGGCAACTAGCCTACACCAAACTAACACAATATGGCACAGCTATCATCAGCCAGGTAAGGTAGTACGAAAGCAACATTGACACAATGAATTAATGGGCAACCAGAGAAGCACTACAATTCAGTAATGTGCGTGATATGAGATAGTACATTCATGCAGCTTAGTATGCAAAACTACCAGGCAGTTTTCCTTACAAAAATCAACATTGGCGCCTTTAACATTTTGCTACAACTAATTTTAGATCAGATAAAGGTTAGATTCACGCCGATTAACAAAATACATGTTGATGTAAAAATCTAGTGATATACAATAGGTACTTACATCAGCATTGGAGCACAGAGAATTCCCGCAAGATATTTTCCTCGAATACGATCCCAATGGAGGAAGTCTTCTATCGTTTAACCTTATTTTCTAAAAGAGAGATGGGTAAGAAACATGTAGAAGATATGATCAGAATGCTATAAAATTTCATGATGTGAGGATACACACACGCTTCCTAGAATGGAGTTGACATTCTTTTGCTGGACTGGAGCGGACTAGTTCTTTGGCCATTGGAATCTGCTTATTATCAGTGGGAGTTGGGTTCCCTGTGCTGGAGCAGTATCTATGAAAAATGAAGTTGGTTTATTATCTCCTGGCGTTTGGATCTTTTGCAAAGACCTGGTTTGTAACCCTTCAAATTCTAACATAGCCGTCTTCCCCTTGCATGCCTTATATAGAAGAATGGTGATTCAATTATAAAACATGCTACAACAGAGATGGAATAGGTACTGAAGAATAGAAAGGCATGACATATTGACATGTATTCCCTCCATCCAGAAATAAATGGACGGGTCTAGGCGTATTTCAGTTCTAGATACATCCAGTTTTATCCATTTCTGTGACATTTAATCCGGACGGAGGAGTATGATGTAAGAGCTAGGGATACGATAGGACAACACAGTAAAAAAACACTGAAAACCCCACTGCAGAACCAAAGTATTCAAACCCACTGATATGAGATAGTACACTCATGCAGCTCAGGATGCAAAACTACCTGGAAGTTTTCCTTACAAAAATCAACATTGTGGCCTTTAATCATACATTTTGCTACAACTAAATTTAGATCAGATAAAGGTTGGATTCACGCCGATTAACAAAATACATGCTGATGTAAAAATATAGTGATACACAACAGGTACTTACATCTACATTGGAGCACAGAGAATTCCTGCAAGAATCTTTCCTCATAAACGATACCATTGCAAAAATTCTTCTATCTGTTAAGCTTATTTTCTAAAAGAGAGATGGGTAAGAAACATGTAGAAAATATGATCAGCATGCTATAAAATTTCATGATGCAAGGATATGCACATGCTTCTTAGAATTGAGTTGACATATTTTTGTTGGACTGGAGCGGACTAGTTCTTTGGCCACTGGCATCTGCTTATTATCAGTAGGAGTTGGGTTTCTCTGTGCTGGAGGAGTATCTATAAAAACTGGAGTTGGTTTATTATCTCCTGGCGTTTGGATCTTTTGCAAAGGCCTTGTTTGTAACCCTTCAGATTCTAACATAGTCATCTTCCCCTTGCATGCCTTGTATAGAAGAATGGTGCTTTAATTATAAAAACATGCGACAGCAGAGAGATGGAATAGGTACTGAAGAATAGAAAGGCATGACATATTGACATGTATTCCCTCCATCTGGAAAAAAATGGATGGGTCTAGGCGTATTTCAGTTCTAGATACATCCTTTTTTATCCATTTCAGCAACATGTAATCCAGACGGAGGGAGTATGGTGTAAGAGCTAGGGATACGACAGGACAACAGAGCAAAAAAAACTAGTTGAATGTAAAACTATATGCTAGCGGAATACGTACAGAAATAACTAAGGCAACATACACGTGTATGATTGGAAAAATAAGATGGCATTGCAACAGAGCACTAGAACATCTCTTCAATGTAAAAAAACATGGTATGGCAGACAGATGAAGTACATACTGATGAATAATAATGCATAAGATATTCAGAAGCATGATGTCCAAATTAAGCAGATGGCATTGCGATAGAGTAGAATGACAGTACTTGAATTTGAAAACATGTTATCATGAATGGAATAGGTACTGAAAAACAGGAAGGCATGGCATATTTACATGCATGATCAGCATGCTAAGCACATGGCATTGCAACAGAGTAGATACACTCCAGGACATTATATGCATGTTGTACCCATATCACAGGCCAAGTTAGAGCAAGGACCTTGTGGGTGAAGAGGATTCATCATCTTTCTACAAGTCTTCTGAAGAACTGCCTTTACATGTTCCATCATATTAGGTATCGTTGACATCAAGTTTATTGGCCTTTACATTGCTCCGTGAGGTTCTTGTGGATATATCAATGTGTGCAATTATATCTGACATGCATGGAAGACAACTAGTAGTTAGATTTATGTAAATGAGTGCCTGTAGGAGACGACATAAATAGTAGGACTGGGGTTAACTAGCAGCAACAGGTCTCATAAACTAAAGGGAGAACATAGATGAAAGCTACAGAATATGTATCATTTGTACTCGAGATTAACTAGATGGCACACAAAAGTATTAAAGGTAATACTAGAAGTGGTATAATACTATAATCACCAGCCTATGGGATAGCATTGGCTGATGGATGATAACTATGGAACAACGTTACCTAAAGAACAAGTATCTTAGCTGAACTATGGAACAGCGTGAACTCCTGAACAAGACCCGTAAGAGATTAGCATGAATATACAGTGAAATGTGATGATCTATTTTCCGTGCTTAGATGAATAACAAAGCCATAAATTTGCACACAAGTAAGATGAGGGTACAACCT
Organism: Triticum dicoccoides; assembly: GCF_002162155.2. Classification (NCBI taxonomy): domain Eukaryota; kingdom Viridiplantae; phylum Streptophyta; class Magnoliopsida; order Poales; family Poaceae; genus Triticum; species Triticum dicoccoides. The sequence goes on from NC_041385.1 coordinate 438,793,360, forward strand.
ATCTGGCTGCCATCCATAGGAGAGAGCATCATGTGCTGACTTGTCGATGGCCCTGCAGTTGTTGTGGTTGTCCATGTCGGCCACGCGCATTCGATGTAGGGAACTGTTGAGTGGGGACTGTAGCTCCCTTCTGGTGTATGCTTCCCTTGTTGGAGTAGCTATGATGAGTCGGAAGACGGTGTGTCTGAAGATGCAGATAACGCATAATGTTAAGAACGACATATCTCTTTGATCCGAAGAAATACACTAAGAGATCAACAACAAGGTATGAGAGTGGTCACACGTCTGTTGACTGAAGACTAAATTGGGGTCACATGATTTTATTTTATTTTGGTACTGTCCGATCTACGCCGGATCGCTTGATGGCCGTCTTGTGCCTCCCGGCTGACACTTTTCAGAATCTTCCCCGAAGAGCCAGCGACCAACGGCAGAGCAGCCTGCCTCCGCCGTCCGTGGCCCCGGCCAAAACCCCGCTCCCCACCCCACCGCACTGTCGTGGTTGCGCCGCCCCCGGGCCAATCCACAAAGACTCCCCGTCATCCAGATCCGACGGCGACAGTACCTTCAACCCACGCAACTCTAAAAGATAGCCATCTAAGCGCTACTTCTGCGGTGAACTTGCGGCCCCGCACCCTTACGTTAGACACCAGCCAACCGACAGCCTAGGAGCTCCGCCGCCTCGAGGGGTGCTGCTTCCCAGTGGGAATCGATTGGCCCAGAATAAAAATTCAGACAACTGACGCCTAAATAAAGTGATTTTAGATGAGGGTGCGACCTATCTGGCGGCATGGTGAAGTAGGAAGGTCCAGCTGCCGAGTCGGTGAGGCCGGCGCGGTTGCGGTGGCGACCGGCGGCAGGGAAAGAGCGATTTCACCATGGTCGACGGCTATGCGGAAGCAGCGCCAGGACTCTGGACGGATCTGAAGTTGGAGCCGCTCCGGCACCGTGAACAACGGCGGGGGTGAATCGACTCCGGTATGGTTCACGCGGCTGTCGTCGAGGCAGCACCAGCAGCACGGAGTAAGAGGCACACGGCCCAGTGCACGACGGCAATTGGACAGCGTCTCCGGCATTAGGGAGGAGGGCGGCTGTGAAATTGGTGCGGTGGGGGGCGCCATGGAGGTGGGGCTGAGGTTTCGCGGCTCTGGAGAAGGGAGCTTCCCGGGGAGAAGGTGATTTGGCACCCACGAGGTATGAATGGGCGCGGGC